>NC_056665.1:56553777-56663777 GCF_018350195.1 Panthera tigris | reverse complement strand
GCAGCAACCCAATAATGACTACGGAGTCAGATCCTAAAGGAATGAGGTGCTATGTCACCCAAAAGGTATAGGTAAGAATCACCATTAAGTGGATATGCCGGCAGATGGTATGGACAATGAGAAATGAGTATTGTAAGAGTATAGGTATGACTGCTGAGGAGGAGTAACCCATAATCAGCTACAGAAATGGTAGCAATGGTTTATATAGCAGCATCTATGATTTATATTAATTCATTACTTCATGTGCCTTCATTTTTCCCCATTATATAGCAGCTAACATTTTCAGTTTTAGATGAAAGTATGACTAAATTGACATCATTCCATGGTGATGTGATAATTAATGTGACTTTGCATCCCCCCACATTGGACATGTAAACTTCTACCAGAGTAAATCAAGGGTGAGTGGATACTAAAGAGAACAGGGGTGAGAGATGCACAACCTAATTTACATTTGTCCTCCATATCCAGTGTCCACTTTTCTTTTTTTATTTAAATTCAATATTGGTAATTGGTGTAATATTGGTTTTAGGAGTAGAACCCAGCGATTCGTCACTTTCATATAACACCCAGTGCTCATCCCAACCAGTGCCCTCTTATGCCCCACCCATCCCCTCTCCAGCAACCCTCAGTTTGTTCTCTGTATTTAAGTCTCCTGTAGTTTGCCTCCCTCTGTTTTTATCTTATTTTTCCTTCCCTTCCCCTATGTTCATATGTTTTCTTAAATTCCACATATGAGTGAAATCATAGGATATTTGTCTTTCTCTGAATGACTTATTTCACTTAGCACGATACACTCTAGTTCCATCCACAGTGTTGCAAATGGCAAGATTTCATTATTTCAGATTGCTGAGTAGTATTCCATTCTATATATATACCACATCTTCTTTATCCACTCATCAGTAGATGGATATTTGGGCTCTTCCCATAACTTGGTTATTGTTGATAGCACTGCTATAAATCCATTTTCTACTTGTCTTCATCTTGCTAGGGCTATGTACTAGCTTGGAAATCTTGGAAAGGATACTCAACTTTTTAAATATTAAGTTCTATATGTTATTTTATAAAGAAGACATATAATGTTAACAAAAGTTTTAAGAAATATAAAAAGACACACTTAATATTAATATAGATTTTAAAGGATATTTTTAATGAGCATCTCTAAGAACTCTACCCAAATAAAGAACGAGAATATTACCAACAGTTTTAATGCTGTAATTTTCATTCCTTTACTTCTGGTTATTTAACTTTTATAAACATTTGTTTTCTTATATATAAAAGAGGTAATAACCTATACATCCTCAACTCTCATTTGTTCAATCTTCAAAATAAATCCAAAATCTAATCATACCTTCTTACCTCTACCACTGAAACCTTAGACTCCCTAGACCAAGTCACTATGATCTCTTGTTTGAACTAGTGTTATAACTTCCTAACTTGTCTCCTAGATTTGTCTTTTGTCTCTTTGACCTCTTTGCTCCCTATACAAGCCAAAATGATTCTTTTAAAATACAAGTCAAATCATGTGATTCCTTGGCTGAATCATATCCTACTTCACTTAAAATAAAACCCTAATATCTCATAATGGATTAACAAGTGCCGCATGATCTTGTCACTGCCTCCATCTCTAGCCCCACCTTTTCCCACTCTTACCTCATCCATTCCACTTCAGCCACCTTTGCCTTCTCTCCATTTCTCAAATGTCTCTTTTGACAGTCTAACTTTTGTACTTACTGTTCCCTCTGACTGGAATGTCCTTCACTCACATTTCCTCAAAGCCCATTCCCTCACTTAGTTTACTTCTTGGTCTTTTTAAAAGCCATCTTCACAGAGAATCTTTTAGACAATGCTACTTAAAATAGCACTTGCTTATTATACCATCATTTTTTATCTCTTTTTCCTATAGCTATTCTATAGACATATTATGTATTATTCACAGTAAATTATCCACCCATATAATGTAAACAAAACAAAGATAGGAACTTTGCCTGTTTTTCACTGCTATGTTGTCAGCATGAAGAATAATGCTCAGATACTGATCCTTGATACCACAGTTTCTGGATGGCTGAAGCCCCAGACTGTTTGCTGGAAGCAAACAGCATGTTTACTCCTGGTGTATTAACATAATAATTGCTTAAATGTACTGTCTTGTGATAATGAAAAATATTGGAAAGACTTGATTACAGAGAATAAAATAAATATGATATACAAATTCAACCTTTTACAAAAACTACTATGACAGTAATGCAAAACCTATAAAAACATGAAGATAAGTAAATACAAAACATAAAACACTGTGTCAGCAAATGTTTAATTCATAAATTAGTATCTCTGAAAATCGAATGCTGTTACAGGCATTCAATGTGATGATAACGTACCATGGGATGATATCACAAAGTTTTTTGAATGAAAGAAAACAGACACACAAATATCAATAGCAAGATTAAAATAATCCATGATATAAAGAACCACTATGTGATCACAAAAATATCAGTGGAAGGGATTTGAAAATAATGGAAGAGGTTACTGAGTATCTTTTCTTCACGTGCTATTGACCACAAAATACTGGACCTTTAAAGAAGGCAATGAAGACAAACTGGGCAGAAACATGCTACTTTGTTTTATTTGAAGGTATAGCTTTACAATCAGTGGAAACTCTTTGTAAAAGAAAGAAAGCTCAGCCAGATAAAACATGTCTAAAATAATTGAAGGTACTGTAAAGACACATTCCATATAAGAATTCTTTAGGACATCTGCATGTATAAAAAGTTCATCAGAGAATCAATTCTGTATAGTTATAGGTAATTAAAGGTGTGTGTCCTTTTTATAAAAATCTTCTGATAGTATTTAAGTGCTATAATAAAACAATCCTTTTATATCAATGTAACATATCTCCTATTTTTGAAGTCTCCACAGAGAAAAAGAAGAGTGGTAATGTCAGTTACCACCAACAGAATTTATTTTCAGTTCTGTTAAATATAATAGGAAAAACAAAATATAATAAGAATTAAAATTTAAAAAGCATGTGGATCCTGAGAAACTTAACAGAAACCCATGGGGGAGGGGAAGGAAAAAAAAAAGAGGTTAGAGTGGAAGAGAGCCAGAGCATAAGAGACTCCTAAAAACTGAGGACAAACTGAGGGTTGATGGGGGGTGGGAGGGAGGGGGGGGTGGGTGATGGGTATTGAGGAGGGCACCTTTTGGGATGAGCACTGGGTGTTGTATGGAAACCAATTTGACAATAAACTTCATATATTGAAAAAAAATTTAAAAAGCATAATGAACACAGACAGAAGCAGGTTATGACTTCAGAAGCTCAGTAAAATGTATGTAAATTTCCCCAAAAGGAGAATTCTGAACAAGACGGAGCTCAGTCACTTAAAAAAATTATGACCAAGGAGCAACATATTTGCATATCAGGTGTACAACATCATCAATTTCTTAAACCATTCAAAAAGTTGCACAAATGCAATTATAACTTTTTTTTAGTGTAAAGACTGCACATTTTTCACTTCCCTCATAATATTTTTAATAATGTCCTATCAGATTTAGCATCTTTGCAGGAGCTTCTTCATGAATTTTCAGCATAAAATGGGGCATAGATGTTACACAGGAGTCATTAATCTATCAAGTAAATAGTAAACAGTGTTAATTTTGTCCACATACACTGCCACATCACAGTGCATTAAAAACAAGAAATCCTAGACATTGTGTCAAGTAAATTTGGACAAAATCTGTACCATGTCACAATGAAAAGAATATGTGTGTGTATACATGTATGTATATACACATACACACACACACGCACATATAGAAGTCTTTCCCAAGAGACCTTTGTTGATAGATTTATGGTGAATATTATATAGTAAAAACAACTATAAAATTATTTGTATTCAAAATTCATGTGGCAGCCACTTAATAATAGATTTTTTTATTACATATTGTTTACACTTCAAAGAGATGGGAGAATTTGAGTTGAATTATTCATTTTGTTTAGGAATTGTGTTTTGCTTTCAAGATACATTTAATATTTAACACAATTTTTCTTCTTATAATTTCTAACATGTTAATACTTTTCATCAGAAAAATATAGCCAAAGTCATAAAGTTCAACACATTAAAACAAGGGAGAAGATACTTACATTTTGAGGAGAAAATAAGCAGAATTAGGTATGCTCAGTTACCTCCTCCCTTTCTTTCTGATATTCAGAACATTATTTCTATGTACTAATCTCTTTGCTGTAGAGGGTTGAGCATCATGATTATTTTACTTTTAGAATCTCAAGACTTAAGCATATAGAATCATTTCTTTGTATTTGGTTTCTTTCAACGTTTAAAGGCTTCATTCATGTTGTTGCATGTATTGATGTCTAGTGCTTTTTATTATGAAATGGTACTTTATCACATGGATAGGCCATGATTTGCTTGTACATTTTCCTGTGACTGGATATTTTACTGTTTATAGTTCTCGGCTATTATGAATAACACTTATATAAAATTCTTGCACAGCTATTTTTGTGGACAGATACTTTCATTTTCCTTGGATATATAGCTGGGAGTGGATTTCCTAGAACTTAGGGATTTTTTAACATGGCAGAAGGGCCCTGCATCTTGATTGGGTGTTAAAGGAGTGTGTACATTTGTCAACATTCATTGAACTGTACACTTAAGATCTACACATTTTACTGTATATAATTTTATCTTTAAAAAAATACTTGGGATGTATTTCTCATAGTTTTACTCATTCATCAATAGTTTATTTATAATGCCCAAATTCAAGCACAGCAAATTATCAGCCCCATTTATAGAGTAATTTATGTTACTTAAAGAGCTTTTATGTATATCATTATAATCTTGAATTTTTGTGGCAACTCTGTTTTCTTGCTGAAGAAAATACTATCACTTATTTGTACACAAGGAAAGTAAGGCATCCAGATATTAAATGGCCTGACCAAGTCACATAACAACAGATATTAGGAGAGCTCAGAGTCCTTGGTCCAGGGGAACAAACAACAATCAATACCATGGAGGTCTTTTTATGTAAATCCTTCTACACCATGTTTATAAAATTTCTCAAATGAGTAAGTTTCAAAAAAATAAAGCCTCCAATTATAACCCAATGCACTGCTATTTCAAACTAAGTGCAATGGTTAAGAGTCACTGACCTTTAGAGACTTTCTAAATGTACTTCAACCCAAATACTCTCTCATTCTCTCTTACTTGTTCACTGGTGTAATGCTGAAACAGAAGAGGTTTGGCAATTGCACACCCACTGTTGGTTCCATTCCATGAAACTTTTAGAAGGCTGAGGTAGAACTGGTAGAGATTGTTGGATTTACTATACCAATGAGAATATGCTATATGCTAAAAAATTGGACAACTTACAAGAAATGGATAATTTATGAGAAATGGATAAATTACCAAAACAGAAATAGGGAGAAATAGAAAATTTTAACAGACCAATAACCAGCAATGAGATTGAATGAGTAATCAAAATACTCCCAACAAACAAAATTCTAGGACCAGATGGCTTCAACAGGTGCATTCTACCAAACACTTAAAGAAAAGTTAGTCTTCTAACTTCTAACTTCTAACCTGGTCTTCTGAAATTATTCCAAAAAAACACAAAGAGAAGGAAAATTTCCAAATTCATTCTATAAGACCAACATTACCCTGATACCAAAACCAGATAAAGACACCACCAAAAAAGAGAACTCACCCAATATGTCTCTGATGAACACAGATGCAAAAATTCTCAACAAAATACTAGCAAATCTAATCCAACAATACATTAAAAAAATAATTCAGCATGATCAAGTAGAATTTATTCCTGGATTGCAATGGTGGTTCAACATTTGTAAATAAGTGACATATATCACATTAATAAAAGAAAGGGTAAGAACCATAAAATCATTTCATAGATGCAAAAAAAATCAAAAACAAAAACAAAAAAGCATTTGACAAAGTACAACATCCATCCATGATAAAAACCCTCAACAAAGTACATTCAAAGGGAACATACCTCAACATAATAAACACCAGATATGAAAAACCCATAGCTGATAGTATCATAAATGGGTAAAAACTGAAACCTTTTCCTCTCCAGTCAGGAACAAGACAAGGATGTGCACTCTCACCAATTTTTGAACATAGTATTGGAAGTCCTAGCCACAGAGGTAAGACAACAAAAAGATATAAAGAATATCCAAATCAGCAAAGAAGTAAAATTTCACTATTTGCAGGTAACATGACACTATACATAGAAAACACAGAAGACTCCACCAAAAAAATTGCTAGAACTGATAAACGATTTCAGTAAAGTCACAGGCTACAAAATCAATACACAGAAATATGTTTCATTTAAATACACAAATAATTAAGCAGAAATAGAAATTAAGGAATCAATCCCAGTAACAATTGCACACAAAATAATAAGATACCTAGGAGTAAATGTAACCAAAAAGGTGAAGACCTGTACTCGGAAAACTATAAAACACTCATGAAAAAATTAAAAAACACAAATAAGTGGAAAGATATCCCATACTCATGGTTGGAAGAGCAAATATTGTTAAAATGTGTATACTTCCCGAAGCAACATACACATTTAATGCAATCACCATAAAAATGCCAACAGCATTTTTCACAGAGCTAGAACAAATGATCCTAAAATTTGTATAGAACCACAAAACGCCCAACTAGTCAAAGTAATCTTCAAAAGGAAATGCAAAGCTAGATGCATTACAATTCCGGACTTCAAGTTATATTACAAAGCTAAAGTAATCAAAACAATGTGGTACTGGTACAAAAATACACACATAGATCAATGGAACAGAATAGAAAACCCATAATTATATGGTCAATTAACCTTCAATAAAACAGGAAAGATTATCCAATGGAAAAAAGACCATCTCTTCAACAAATGGTGCTGGGAAACTCGACAGCAACATGAAAAAGAATGAAAGTGGACCACTAGCTCATACCACATTCAAAACAGATTAAAGACATAAATGTGAGACCTGAAATCATAAAATTTCTAGAAGAAAACACTGTCAGTAAGTTCTGTGATTGGCCATTGCAACTTCTTTCTAGATATGTCTCCTGAGGCAAGGGAAACAACAGTAAAATAAACTATTGGGACATCAAAATAAAAAGCTTTTGCACAAGGAAGGAAACAACAACAACAAAAAACTAAAATGCAACCTATAGAATGGGAGAAGATATTTGCAAATGGCATACCCAATAAAGTGTTAATATTCAAAATATGAACAGAACTTATACAACTAACTCAATAACAAAACAAAACAAACAAAAAAAACCAATACAACTAAAAAGGGGCGGAAGACACGAATAAACATTCTTCCAAAGAAGACATCCAGTTGGCCAATAGACACATGAAAAGATGCTCAACATCACTCATCAAGAAGGAAATGCAAATCAAAACTACAATGAGAAATCCTCTCACACCTGTCAGAATGGGTAAAATTCAACAAGACAAGAAACAATCAAGTGTTGGCAAGGTGGAAAAAACAAGTGTTGCACTGTTGGTGGAAATGCAAACTGGTACAGCCACTCAAAAACAGCGTGAAGTTTCCTCATAAGGATTAAAATAAAACTACCACTATGATCCAGCAATAACCACTACTGTGTATTTACCCAAAGAATACAAAAATACTAATTTGAAGGGATACATGCACCCCAATATTTTAGCGCCATTATCTGCAGTAGCCAAATTATGGAAACAGCCCAAGTATCCACTGACAGATGACAGATAAAGAAGATATGGTATGTATGTATGTATGTGTGTGTGTGTGTGTGTATGTATATTCATATAATATAAATATATGTATAAATATAAATATATATAAAATATATATATCACATACTATATATATATATATTCAATACAATATACATATTATAATATATATAATACATTATTCAGTCATATTGAAGAATGAAATCTTGCCATTTGCAAGGACATGGATGGAGCTACACAGTATTATGCTAAGTGAATAAGTCAATCAGAGAAAGACAAGTACCATATAATTTCACTCCCTCATATGTGGAATTTAAGCAACAAAACAAATGAGCAAAGGGGAAAAAAGAAGCAAACCAAGAAACTTTTAACCATAGAGAACCAACTTATGGTTAACAGAGTAGGGGGTAGTTTGGGGTTGGGTTAAATAGGTGATGGGGATTAAGGAGTGCACCTGTGATGAGCAGCAGGTGAAAAAAGGAACTGCTGTATCTCTATATCTTACACCTGAAATTAATATTACACCTTATGTTAACTAACTAGAATTCAATAAAGACTAAAAAAAAGAAATACAAATTCAATACCCCCAAAATGAATAATATAATCAAATGCAGAAAACATGAACATGTATTTCCCCAAAGAAGACATACAGATGTGGCCAAAGGACACAAGGAAAGATTCCCAACATCACTCATCATCAGGCAAAGGCAAATCAAAACTACAATGAGATACCACCTCACACCTGTCAGAATGGCTACAGTCAAAAACACAAGAAACAACAAGTGTTGGTAAGGATGTGGAGAAAAAGGAACCCTTGTGCATTGTTGGTGGGAATTCAAACTGGTAACAGTGTGGACGTTCCTCAAAAAATAAAAAATAGAACTAGCCTATGATCCAATAATCACATTACTTTTTACCCCCCAAATATGAAAACACTAATTTAAAGGGATACATGTACCCCTATGTTTATTGCAGCATTATTGATAATAGCTAAATTATGTAAACACCCCAAGTATCCACCAATAGATGAATGGTAAAGGACATGTGGTATACATCTACAATGGAAAGTTATTCAGCCATAAAAAGAATGATATCTTGCCCTTGGCTACAATGTTGATAGAGGTAGAGAATATAATGAAATAAGTCAGTCAGAGAAAGACAAATACCATATGATTTCACTTACATGTAGAATTTGCAAAACAAAAAAAATAAGCAAAGGAAAAAAAAAAGAAAGAGACAAACTAAGAAACATATTCAATTACAGAGAACAAATTGATGGTTACCAGAGGAGAGGTGGGTGTAGGGATGGGTGAAATAAGGTAATGGGGATTAAAGAGTACATTTACCATGATGAAAATAAAATAAAATAAAAATAAAAATAAAATAAAATAAAATAAATAAAATAAAATAAAATAAAATAAAATAAAAATAAAATAAGGTGTAAAAAAAAAAAGCAGCACTAAGAATAACACAAATATTTAAAGAACTGCCACCTTACAGAGGCATTTCAAAAAGTTCTCCTATACTTGCTTCAGAATCTTCAGAATCAACAAAGATTTTTATTTATTTCTAAATTGTGACTTTGGATGCCATATTTATGTTCTAATTCTGGTTTTACCATCTATAAGAACTTGGGAAGTTTTATACACTTTTTTGTTGAATCTGTTTCTACTTACATAAAAGGTAAGGGAAATGGAGTTGCATCTAGACCACAGGAAATGCCCAATAAACAGCTAGATGTATGCACATATATAAAAATAAGTCATTTTATGTCAGATTACTTTCCAACTGAGGCCTCAATTTTCTCTTCCAACTTATTTTAAAAGGTAGGCCTTATATACCTACACTCTTCACTTAATTCATACTCCATTTAGCCTTTCTTTGCTACTACTCCACTGGAATAATTCTTGTCACATTCACAATGACTCCATCTTACCATATCAGTGGTCAACTTTTAGGCTTCAACCTATTTATTCTATCAAAATCATTTGACATATTTAATCAATCCTCCCCCTTGAAATAATGTCTTTACTTGGCTTTAAGGACTCAGTATTTGGGGGTGCCTGGGTGGCTCAGTTGGTTAAGTGGCTGACTTTGGCTCAGGCGTTGATCTCATGGTTCATGACTTCGAGCCCGTCATCAGGCTCGACATTTTCAGTTCAGAGACTGCTTGGGATTCTCTTTGTATCTCTGCCCCTCCCCCACTTGCACCTGCTCCCTCTGTCTTGAAATAAATGAATAAACGTAAAAGAAAAAAGTGGGGGGAGCTCAATACTCTAGTTTTCCCATACTTCATTGTCTGCTTTTTTTTTTTTATTCCTCTTGTCCCTGAACTCTGAATACTGAATATTGGCAATAAGTAAATAAATTTGGGTATGAATATAGACTGGCCAAGTTGTGTAACACAAGGAATTCTGTTAATTAATTCTGTAATATTATTTTATATAACCTCTTTAGAAAATTATTTGGAATTACCTTACAAATATGAAGATAAGCCTATTTTATTTAATAATTTCAAATCTATGTAAATTCCTTGGACAAATATAGTTTATGCTACAGTAGACACATTCATATTTGCACTATTCAGGATAGTTAAAATTGGACACAGTCCAATGCCTATCAAGAACAGAATAGGTACGTTATTGTGCATTCAAACAAAGAAATACAATGCAGCAATAAAAAAGAATGGTCTACAGATGCACATGTCATTATGGCTCAAATGGTATAACAAGGCATTAAAAATATAAGTTACAAAAGAGTATGTTCTATATAATCATTTATACAAAGTAGAAAGAAAAACAGGCAAAATATCAAAAATGTTGTCTTAGAACATAACATATATGGTAAATCTATTTAAAAAAAGCAGTGAAGAAGATGGAAAGTGATCTATTCATGGAGAAAACACATTAAAAATTATGTACTAGTCACTTTCTTATCTTTCTCATGTCATGTGTGATAGTGTCAATTTTATTATAATTTTAAATTATTCATCTGCTTTATACTTAATGTCCACTTTTTATATCTTTGGTATGTCACTAAACAAAAACAAATATAAAAACATGACAACCTTAAAAGTATCTATGGAGACTCCCATTTGGAGATAATGATAATAATTAAACAACTTCTACTTCTCTTTTTGAAATTATCTAAAGGCAGTGAGAATTTTTTAAGATTACTCCATTAGTTACGTAACAAAGACACAGGTAAAAACCTCACAACCTCAAAAAAGAGGAAATTGAAATATGCAGTGAAAACAGGCTGGCATGTTTTTGAGAGGATGAGAGAGCAAACAGTGAGGCTGCTAACGTCAGACAAACTAGCAACCTACAGTCTTCACAGGTAAAAGGCACATCCTAAGGGATAAACCCTAAAATCTCTTTCTGTAAGAGTAGAAATAGGGTACATATGCTGTGATCTGAAATTTTCCCAAATGGGTTTAGAGTCTAAGAAGCACAGGAAATAGGGCTAACTAAAAGTCAGACAGACTAGCCATGTTTTCTAAGAAGTCTGCATCAGTGGCTTTAAGGGAAAAGGAAGCCACTGCATTGAGAAAAATCCCAGAACCATATACCTATCACATTAAATGGCAAAAAGTAAAGACTACATGATCTCACATACAAAACCCTTGGAAATAAAGAAGATTCCAGCAAGTCACTCTTCCTTGTAGTAAGCATTTAGGAAAATCTTTCGACTAGAGTGGGGGATGGGCAGGGGAGAGAATACTAACTTTATGACTTAAATGATTAATCAAAAATAGAAAAAGAGAACAGCAGGGGCGCCTGGGTGGCGCAGTCGGTTAAGCGTCCGACTTCAGCCAGGTCACCATCTCGCAGTCCGTGAGTTCGAGCCCCGCGTCAGGCTCTGGGCTGATGGCTCGGAGCCTGGAGCCTGTTTCCGATTCTGTGTCTCCCTCTCTCTCTGCCCCTCCCCCGTTCATGCTCTGTCTCTCTCTGTCCCAAAAATAAATAAAAAACGTTGAAAAAAAAAATTTAAGAAAAAGAGAACAGCAGAAAGTCTGCATTGTACTACAAGAAAAGAAAATCTAGAAGATGGAAATTGTGGCCAAATTTTACCATGAGTTAAAAAAAAAAATTCAACCAAGCCAATGTTTCTCTGAAACAAAGCACAAGAACACAGCATGCAGAAGTCCAGGGAAGTGACTGCCAACAGCAAAAGAGCTTAACAGTGAGTAGACAGTGTTCAGGAATGGAAGTGCAAGACAAATACGAAACAAGACCATTACAGAAATTAAGGTAAATTTGAATGGAATGCAAGAAGAAACTGACAAAAACACGGAAATGATCATGAATTATAACAATAAAAAAAATAAAGAAAAATAATAATATCAAAAAAAGAAATGTTTAAAAGATTTAAGGAGAAAATACTGGAGGGTAGAGAAAAGGATATCATACACTTATAAAACTACTCAAATTTTTTAAAATTTGATACAATAATTTAATTGCCGTGTAACAAACTACCCTAAAATTTGGTGACTTGAAATAAGGACCGTTTTACTTGCTTGGATTCTGAGGGTGAGGCAGAGCTGTGCTGGACAGCTCCTTTGCTCTCTGTCCCTTCAACTGCAGTCAGCTAGTGTCTAAGCTGGATTACAAATACCAAATATAGTTAGTTTCTATCTTTCTACATGGCTAACTGTGGCTTCATCCAAGAGTAGGCTGACTTATTTACGGTGGCTGGCTTCCAAAAGGGGTGAAAGCAGAAATTTCCAATTGTACAGTTTTACTCCTATCACATTCTCTTAGACAAAGACAGACACAGAGCCAGACCAGATTCAAAGGGTGGGAGAATATTCTCACCACTGAGTTTTGGTGGGAGGTGGCAAAGAATTTACAGCTATCTTTAATCTACTATGTACAAAATTAAAAAATAATAATACTGGAAACAAAAGAAAGTGTAAATAACATGCTGAAAGTACATGCTGTGTTCCAAGAACAACTGAACCTAAATAATTGTCATTAAAACACAGGCTTACCATTTTCACAGACTCCAAATTATATAGTTAACACTAAGGGTGTTACTTAGGAGCTATAATCTGACAACATAATGTTGTCAGATTGAGTAATAAAAATGTCTCATGCAGTGTTTGGGACATACTTATACTAAAAACAATTCATTGTTTACCTGAAGTTCAAAATTGAATTAGATGCCTTTTATTTTATCTGGCAACCCTTCTAAGCAGTAATTTAAGAAATATATTAGAAGTGGATCTCCAGTCAACTAAAAGATAATTATAAAACTAGAATAAAACAGCTGGCAGTAAGCATTAAATTTACTTAATAGCAATATAATACAACATGGTGATTAGTTTATTAAAACAGTATATAGATATATGCCCTGACCACAAAGAAAACATAATAAACATTTGGAGAGAGAGAGAGAGAGACTGTGTGTATGCATGTGTGTGTGTGTGTGTGTGTGTGTGTGTGTGTGGGTGTGTGTGTGTGTGTGTGTGTGTGGTGGGCAGGGGTTGGGGGATGCAATGTAAGTGGTAGCATAAATGTGTAGAGTTCTTAATTTTTAATGCCATGGAACCAGAGTTTACAAGTTGGAGGTGGGTATTATTCAAGTAATAGAGTTTTAAGTATAGGTAATAGCACAATGATAGCTATTAAGAAAAATGATAATTAGATAAAATCCAGCAGTGGGAGAAATGGAGGGAGAGAAAAAAGAAGGAATTATGCTTATTTTAATCATTGCTTATAATAGACTCAGCAGTCAAGGGTCCACTAGGAAAGAGATGACATACTAAAAATAGGAAAATTTGAGGTAGGTTTGTTTTCAAAGGAATAATGTATAATGTGTGAGTTTAGAGAAATAACAAGGAATAGAGGAAGAACCAGAATTACTACCAGTATCCCAGAAAGAACAAGGGAAGCAGTATAGAGGGTTATGTAGAATCAGTCACCATAAGAGGGTCAGTGATGGTAGGTCAGCAAAACAGACTTTCTCTCCTTCCTCCATACTATTTCTTACCAGAGCTCATCATTGGCTGAGCCGACCCAGAAGCCAGAGGTTATGGAATTTTATTGATATGGTCTGTAACAGTCACACTTCTGGACCAAAGAGAGAGAGTAAGAATATGGAAAGTACACTGAGGGGCACAAATCAGATATGTGGTGTGACAGATAATTAATAAATAATCCTGAAGAAACAGACCATGCAGTGGATAATATGACATTATAATTATAAAAATAACCACTATGGCAAAAATGTATTATGAGAAATATGTTAGTACACAAAACAAATAGCCAGATAAAACATCAAACATTTTTACAAACTATCAAAACACAAAAGAGATGATACAACAATTTGAGATAACTGTTAGACATACATATATATATATATATATATACACACACACACACACCTGTATATATACCTGTATATATATATATATGTATATATATATATATATATATATATATAGGTGTGTGTATATATATATATGTATGTATATGTATAACATATCAATAAATGCAAATGGCTTATACTCTATAAAAAATTCAGATTACCTTACAAATAAAAAAAGTTTTACATTATTTATAAGACACAATCTAAAACAAAGTGAGTTGGAAATTAAAAGGATTTGCAAAGAAATATTTGTATAATACAAATTAAACAAACAAAAAAGAACAGTGGGCATAATCTTTATATAAGATAAAGATAAATTCACTTAAAAAAAATTAAGCAAATTATAGAAGAGTACTTTCAACAATTAAGGGTAAATTTATGATGATGACACAACAGAAATGATTACCAAATAACACGGCATCAACAATCATAAAGCAAAGATTATTGGAGTTAAAAAGATGCTCACCAAAGAGAAATCATTTAGCACATTACTTTAATTCACTAATTTCAGTCTATAGCAGAGCAATGGATATTTTTTAAAAACCGAAAGATACAGATGACCTAATTGACACAATTAATAAGTTATATCTCTATATAAAACTAATACCATCCCTATTTCCTGAGTTGGTATATTATTAATATTTTTAGCTTTAAATATTTCATAGAATTTATAGGAAAAGCCATATGATCCTAGAGAAATATGTATATTTATCAAAACTTACTGTGAAGAAATAGAAAATCAGAAAAGATAACTACAAAACAGAAAAAGGTGTCAAAGATCTACTCCCCGAAAAGCACTAGGCTAAGACAGTTTTCAGAAGAGAACTACATTTCCCAAGACCAGACAAGTTAATGCTATTTAAATTTTTCCAAAGCACAGAAAGAGAAAGCTTCTAAATTCTTTATGTGAAGTGAGGATAACAATTTAAAAACAATAGCAATAGCAACAAATATTGCAAGAAAAAATGATGTGGGCAAATTTCATCATGATGATTGATGATAAATTCTATGTAAAATATTAACAAACAGAAAGCAGCAGCATATTAAAAAGATTAATACAACAATATCAAGTGGGATTTTTTTCAAGAAATGCAACAATGTTTAAAAACAAAAGGAAATATACAATTAAACATATAGTTCAAAAAGGAAAAATAGGTTAATTCCTATAGATCACTAACAGGAATTGGTACTGTTATTAATGGTATTAATTTGTATTCCAAAAATATTAATAAAATAAGAATATATAAATAACATGGTTATACAAATAACTCCAAAGCCAGCATGATGCATAATGAGGAAACACTAAATATATCCCCCGAAAATTTACAAGCAAGGTAAGATGTCAATTGTCATATGATTATTTAGCATTGTTCTTAAGGTACTATCACTGCAGTTATAAAGCAGGGAAAGGAAAACAGGAGAATTATCTCTATTTTCTGAACACTAAAATTCTACATCCAAAAAAGATAAAACTGAAAATCAGTAAGAAATAGAATCCTGCAATGTGAGTAGATACTAATGTGATGCAAAGAAATCTAGTACAGTCATTTATTAAAACAACAGTTTAAAAGATAAACATCCGTTTTCAATAGAAAAAATGTTGAAGTATATTAGGAATAAAGATAATAAGTGTGTCAGACCTCTACAGATCCAATTTGAAAGTTCTCCTAAGAGACTCAAAGTAAGACCATTAGAAACATAAAACAGATTTCTTATGGGAAATATTTTTATTTTGAAAATAAAAGCTTTACATAAAATAACCTTTAAATTTAACATGATTGCAATGAAAATACCAGAAGTACATGCAAGGTGATGTCAAAGATAAGTCAGACATAAGGGAAGAATATTGAGAAATAATCAGTTCAAGCACATATTAACACATATTATAAATATTAAGTAATTAAAACCATGACAATTTTGTTCAAAGATATACCAAAGACATGGAATGGAAATGTATAAACAGATCCAAGTATAGATTAGAATATAGTATATGATAAAATAGAGATCTAAATTAAAAGAGGAAAGTTGGAGGGGCACCTGGGTGGCTCAGTCAGTTAAGCATCTAACTTCTGCTCAGGTCATGATCTCAAGGTTCATGGGTTCGGTCTCTATGTAGGACTCTGTGCTGACAGCTCAGAGCCCGGAGCCTACTTTGGATTCTGTGTCTCCATCTCTCTCTGCCCCTCCCCTGCTCATGCTCTGTCTCTCCCTCTCTCTCAAAAATAAACATTAAAAAAAATATGTTTTAAAGGAGAAAGGATTATTTAATAAACTAAGTTGAAAATCTACATGGAAATAATAATTTTATCCAGATTAAGTTCCAATATAGCAAGAATTTATATGTAAATTAAGTAAATAAGTAAATAAAACCATAGTAGTATTTGAGGAAACCGGAAGAGGACTATAGAACAATGTATGTATGTATTTGATTGTGTATGCATAAAATATTTTTAGAAAAAGATTTAAGGGACAGAAAATATGATTTGTTATAGAGTAGAAAGAATTGTTTTACTGGGATCAGAGGTAGATTGAAAAGTGTTTGCTAAATAATTTCATATAATTTGAATTCTCTGCCATGTTCATGAATTACCTATCAAAAATCAAATATAAAATTCACGGTGAGTAGGAACAATTCTTAATCAAAAAATAAATCCAAAGCATTGACATAGATATTTATTGCATATTATAGGAGGACTTCCAGTTCCTAAAATTAGTTGCTTGATGCTACCTGCTTCCTGTGACTACAGATAAGAGTCTCAGAAGAGCCCTGACTTACAATGCCCTATTCAGCCGCTACATCCGAAGGAACCTGGAAATTCATCTTGTGATTTTATTGAAAGGTTTGTTTTTTAAGTTTCCAAGTGTTTTATTTTTTAAATTTTATTTGGATTACTGTAATTAAAAATGAAACGACACAGATAAAAATTAATGTATTTCATGGGTTATATTAAACTTTCCAAGAGCACAGAGATTTTGGTGTCGAGGGTTTTATTTCAGGAACCTGGGTCTCAATGGGTACCAAGTACCCACCAGCAGATGCATCTGCTGATCTCAGCTGAGGCCCTATTAGAATGATCTGAGACTCCTTTGTGGATATTTGCCTCTGATACAAAGCAGTCTTAAGTCAGGTTAGATTTATGTGCATTGGCAGAGCCAAGTAACAAAGGGAACGTGTTCTCACAGTATGTCTGGCCTGAGCTTGTGTGATTAAATCCTCACTTTGATGAATCCCAGACCTTCAGGGAGGAGAAAATAAAGTCCAAAGACAGTTGGTTAATAAGAAATTACTGAATCAGCCTGGCTCTAAGATGTAGCAACAGGGCAACCTTTAGTAAGTACACAGAGAAACAGAGAGGAAAAAATAGAAAATAAAGGTTATGTTTCTCAAAAAATGATAGTCCATCCTTCCCTCAATTTTGCTTTCACAACATTTTGGGTATTATAGATATGGAGGATATCTTATCATCCAAGCTAGGTCTTTTATTAAATTCAGAGGATTTAATTGTATTAGGAAAACATACAATCCTAGGACTGCTCTGGGAAATCCAA
Organism: Panthera tigris; assembly: GCF_018350195.1. NCBI lineage: Eukaryota > Metazoa > Chordata > Mammalia > Carnivora > Felidae > Panthera > Panthera tigris. The sequence continues at coordinate 56,646,104 of NC_056665.1, read as the reverse complement.
CTTAATTGATTACTGAAAGTATGGCTCTTATTCCAAAACACTGCAAGATTTCTTTTAATGTTCACTTTTGAAAGAGACAGATAGACTGACCAACCAACCAACCCAGGGAGGGGCAGAGAGAGAGAACGGGAGACAGAGGCTCTGATGTGGTTCTGCACTGACAGCAGAGAGCCCAATGCAGGGCTCAAATCCACAAACTGTGAGATCATGACCTGAGCAAAAGTCAGATGCTTAACCAACTGAACCACCCAGGCACCCCAGAAGATTCTGTTTTATGTACCTGCCTCTTCACTATTCAGTGGATTCCTTAAAGAAAAAGATAATATGCATTATTCTTCCTTATAACACCACTGGCCCATTTAATATTTAGTATATGGCCAAAATTTAATATTTTAGGGGGATAGGGGAAAATGAATGAATGGATTTCTAGATGGATAGATATATACTCGGGACACCCAATCTTTCTTATACTTTTAAATAATTATATTTTCAAATGATACGATAAAAAATGTTAGGTCAAACTAATTTTATTATACACATTATCAAGGCACATATGTATCAGAAAGATGATGCTGTAGTGATTGAAAGGGGTATAGCTGGTATTTTGAATGCTCAGATCTAAAAAACACATTCAACATGAAGTACTGCCCAGGATTTTTAAGTATCCTTAGTGGCCTGGCCATGGGTACTAGTGAGATTTATGCAGACAGCTACAATAATCATCATGGAGCCCCGTAAAATGTTAATTAAGTGAAATGCTTGAGATCAAATCAGCTGAAAAATATTTATGTCAATATCTAATAAAATTATTCTAAAATTGAGCATCTCATTCTTCATAGTATCCTTAATAAGGGTACTTATAAAGATTTAGTTGTTATAGAATTAAAGGTCATTGTTTAAAACATCCATTTTAATGGCACAAACTGTAGACAGGCTATTAGGCTGTATGTGTATCAACACGAGGACAGTGGCAAATTTAAAGTGTTATTTGGTACTATTTCCAATTAAAATTAGGAAGCAACGATACCAATATCAGATAAGGACAGCATAAGAACACTATCAAAAAATTCTAAATGAAATATTTCAAAGCTTAAATGCAACAATGCATAGAGTACACATCTGTATGTGCTCAGGTCATGATCTCATGGTTCATGAGTTCCAGCCTTGCATCTGGCTTCTTGCTGACAGCACAGAGCCTGCATGGGATTCTCTCTCTCTTCCTCTCTCTGCCCCTTCCATACTGTCTCCCTCTCCCTCTCTAAATAAAAAAATAAACTTTAAGTAAACAAATAAAAAATATAAGACTACTCATTAAAAAAAATCTATTAGGAGTGACATCAGTTAATATGGTGGAGGAAGGACCTCAAAAATTCTCTTCTCCACAAGCAGTGAGAACACTGGCAAAAATTATCAGCATAAAATTTTTGAGAATTCAAGGAATTAATGAAAGGTTTGTAGAAAACTAGGGAGAGACGACCCCCCACCTTGCCCACGACCCCGGCGTCCTCATAGCCAGCAGACTCTTAGAATACACAAACTGTTTTGCGTGCCCCACCACAACTATCTCCTCCCCAACCCCAGCGGGCCTTACCTGGTCAGAGGCCTCTGAGCACTGTCGACATCATGCAGGATTGGACCAACTTCAACCCAGGCATCTAAGGCCCAGCAGCAAGTGAGAATGATATTGATACAAAGATAACCTTGAGAGACAGGAGGAAGATGGTCCCGTAGGAGAACGCTGGGCTCACCTGTCCTGCTGATCACTTAGATTCCACCCACATCTGCCTAAAAAGACCCAGAAAACCACCAGAAGACTAGCAGAATGGACTCTCTGGAGCCAAGCATAGACAAGAGGCCCATGGAAGAGGGTAGGAAGGGCAGAGAGGTGGTGCGAGCTACACAGACTGGCAGGAAGGAGCCACGGTTGGTGGAGGGGCAGCCCGCCCAGCAAGGCAGAGCCCCTGAGTCTGGCTTGCAAAAGCAGAGGGGCTGGACGGAGTGTGTTCTGACAGCCAGTGGGACTTAACATCTGGAATGTTATAAGTCAACAGCTCTGCTCCAAGAGTGGGAGGGCTAGAGGACAACGGGAGGGAGAGTTGTTGAGCCCCAAGGACAGAGCTCAGCTTGGTGGGGAACAAAGGCGCTCACCAGTACCATCTCCCTTGCCCATCCCCCAGCCAAAATCGCAAAGGGAACCAGTTCCCATCATGGAACTTGCTTGCACCCCACAAACACCCAAGGCTGTGCTTCTGCGGATCCATCCCTCCAACGGTCCGCCTCCCTCCTGGTGCTGCAGGGCACCTCCTGAAGCGGACCACCAAAGGCAAAGCAAGCTGAGCCTACCCCTCCCACCCCTGTGCACCTTGCGGATCCACTTCGGCTAATACGCCAGATCCCATAAAAGCAGCACAAGCTTGGCAGTGTGCAAGTAGCCCAGACAGAGGCCACACCACTTCACAGTGAGTCCTGCTCCTAGGAGAGGGGAAGATAAGGTACACACTAGTCTGTGACCCCAGTGGTGGGCTGGGGGCAGACATCAGGTCTGACTGCGGCCCTGCCCACCACGCAAGTTACTCCAGACAGCACAGGGGAAGAGCCCTGCAGTTCCGCACCACTCCAAGGACTAACCAAAGTGATGAAACAGAAGAATTCTCCTCAAAAGAAACTCCAGGAAGTAGCGACAGCTAACGAACTGATCAAAAACGATTTAAGCCATATAGCAGAAAATGAATTTAAAATAATAGTCATAAAATTAATCGCTGGGCTTGAAAAAAGTATAGAGGACAGCAGAGAATCTATTGCTACAGGGATCAAGAAATAGGGGGAGCTAAAAACTGCTATAAATGAGGTGCAGAATAAAATGGAGGTGACCACAGCATGGATTGAAGAGGCAGAGGAGAGAATAGGTGAACTAGAAGATAAAATGATGGAAAAAGAGGAAGCTGAGAAAAAGATAAAAAATCCAGGAGTATGAGGGGAGAATTAGAGAACGAAGTGACAATTTTAAATACTATAACATACGCATAATTGGGATTCCAGAGGAGGAAGAGAGAAGAAAAGGTGCTGAAGGTGTACTTGAAGAAATCCTAACTGAGAACTTCCCTGATCTGGGGAAGGAAAAAGGCATTGAAATCCAAGAGGCACAGAGAACTCCCTTCAAACGTAACTTGAATCGATCTTCTGCACGACATATCATAGTGAAACTGGCAAAATACAAGGATAAAGAGAAAATTCTGAAAGCAGCTAGGGATAAACATGCTCTAACATATAAAGGGAGAGCGATAAGACTCGTGACAGATCTATCTACTGAAACTTGGCAGGCCAGAAAGGAATGTCAGGAAATCTTCAATGTGATGAACAGAAAAACAATGCAGCCAAGAACCCTTTATCCAGCAAGTCTGTCATTTAGAATAAAAGGAGAGATAAAGTCTTCCCAAACAAACAAAAACTGAAGGAATTCATCACCACTAAACCAGCCCTACAAGAGATCCTAAGGGGGAGCCTGTGACACAAGGTACCAGAGACATCACTACAAGCATGAAACCTACAGACATCACAATGACTCTAAACCCATATCTTTCTATAATACTACAGACATCACAATGACTCTAAACCCATATCTTTCTATAATAACACTAAATGTAAATGGACTAAATGCTCCAACCAAAGGACATAGGGTATCATAATGGATAAAAAAAACAAAAAAAAAAAAAACAAAAAAAACAAGACCCATGTATTTGTGGTCTACAAGAGACTCATTTTAGACCTGAGGACACCTTCAGATTGAAAGTGAGGGGATGGAGAACAATCTATCATGCTACTGGAAGTCAAAAGAAAGCTGGAGTAGCCATACTTATATCACACACACTAGATTTTAAATTAAAGGCTATAAGAAGAGATGAAGAAGGGCATTATATAGTAATTACAGGGTCTATGCATCAAGAAGAGCTAAAAATTATAAACGTCTATGCGCCAAACATGGGAACCCCCAAATATATAAAACAATCACAAACATAAGCAACCTTATTGATAAGAATGTGGTAATTGTAGGGTACTTTAATACTCCACTAACAACAATGGATAGATCATCTAGACACGGGATCAATAAAGAAACAAGGGCCCTGAATGATACATTGGATCAGATGGACTTGACAGATATATTTAGAACTCTGCATCCTGAAGCAACAGAATATACTTTCTTCTTGAGTGCATGTGAAACATTCTCCAAGATAGATCACATACTGGGTCACAAAACAGCCCTTCATAAGTATACAAGAATTGAGATCATATCATGCACACTTTCAGACCACAATGCCATGAAACTTGAAATCAACCACAGGAAAAAGTCTGGAAAACCTCCAAAAGCATGGAGGTTAAACACCCTACTAAAGAATGAGTGGGTCAACCAGGCAATTAGAGAAGAAATTAAAAAATATATGGAAACAAACGAAAATGAGAATACAACAATCCAATGCTTTGGATGCAGAGAAGGCAGTCCTGAGAGGAAAATACATTGCAATCCAGGCCTATCTCAAGAAACAAGAAAAATCCCAAATACAAAATCCAACAGCACACCTAAAGGAAATAGAAGCAGAACAGCAAAGGCAGCCTAAACCCAGCAGAAGAAGAGAAATAATAAAGATCAGAGCAGAAATAAACAAAATAGAATCTAAAAAAATTGTAGACCAGATCAATGAAACCAAGAGTTGGTTTTTTGAAAAAATAAACAAAATTGATAAACCTCCAGCCAGGCCTCTCCAAAAGAAAATGGAGATAACCCAAATAGAAAAAAATTATGAATGAAAATGTAATTATTACAATCCTTCAGAAATACAAGCAATTATCAGGGAATACTATGAAAAATTATATGCCAACAAACTGGACAACTTGGAAGAAATGGACAAATTCCTAAACACCCACACACTCCCAAAACTCAAACAGGAAGAAATAGAAAGCTTGAATAGACCCATAACCAGCGAAGAAATTGAATCAGTTATCAAAAATCTCCCAACAAATAAGAGTCCAGGACCAGATGGCTTCCCTGGGGAATTCTATCAGACATTTAAAGCAGAAATAATACCTATTCTTCTCAAGCTATTCCAAGAAATAGAAAGGGAAGGAAAACTTCCAGACTCATTCTATGAAGCCAGCATTACTTTGATTCCTAAACCAGACAGAGACCCAGTAAAAAAAGAGAACTACAGGGGCACCTGGGTGGCTCAGTCAGTTAAGCGTCCGACTTCAGCTCAGGTCACGATCTCACGGTCCGTGAGTTCGAGCCCCACGTCGGGTTCTGGGCTGACAGCTCAGAGCCTGGAGCCTATTTCAGATTCTGTGTCTCTCTCTCTCTCTGCCCTCCCCCATTCATGCTCTGTCTCTCTCTGTCCCAAAAATAAATAAACGTTAAAAAAAAAAAAAGAGAGAACTACAGGCCAATATCCCTGATGAATATGGATGCAAAAATTCTCAATAAGATACTAGCAAATCAAATTCAACAGCATATAAAAAGAATCATTCACCATGATCAAGTGGGATTCATTCCTGGGCAGCAGGGCTGGTTCAACATTCACAAATCGATTAACGTGATACATCACATTAATAAAAGAAAAGATAAGAACCATATGATCCTGTCAATCAATGCAGAAAAAGCATTTGACAAAATTCAGCATCCTTTCTTAATAAAAACCCTTGAGAAAGTCGGGACAGAAGGAACATACTTAAACATCATAAAAGCCATTTATGAAAAGCTCACAGCTAATATCATCCTCAATGGGGAAAAACTGAGAGCTTTCTGAGATCAGGAACACGACAGGGATGCCCACTCTCACTGCTATTGTTTAACATAGTGTTGGAAGTTCTAGCATCAGCAATCAGAAAACAAAAGGAAATCAAAGGCATCAATATTGGCAAAGATGAAGTCAAGCTTTCACTTTTTGGAGATGACATGATACTATACATGGAAAATCCGATAGACTCCACCAAAAGTCTGCTAGAACTGATACATGAATTCAGCAAAGTCACAGGATACAAAATCAATGTACAGAAATCAGTTGCATTCTTATACACTAATAATGAAGCAAAAGAAAGACAAATAAAGAAACTGATCCCATTCACAATTGCACCAAGAAGCATAAAATACCTAGGAATAAACCTAACCAAAGATGTAAAAGATCTGTATGCTGAAAACTATAGAAAGCTTATGAAGGAACTTGAAGAAGATATAAAGAAATGGAAAACCTTTCTGAGCTCATGGATTGGAAGAATAAACATTGTCAAAATCTCAATACTACCCAAAGCTATCTACACATTCAATGCAATCCCAATCAAAATTGCACCAGCATTCTTCTCGAAGCTAGAACAAGCTATCCTAAAATTTGTATGGAATCACAAAAGACCCCAAATAGCCAAGGTAATATTGAAGGAGAAGACCAAAGCAGGAGACATCACAATCCCAGACTTTAGACTCTACTACAAAGCTGCAGTCATCAAGACAGCGTGGTATTGGCACAAAAACAGACACATAGACCAATGGAATAGAATAGAAACCCCAGAACTAGACCCACAAAAGGATGGCCAACTAATCTTTGACAAAGCAGGAAAGAATATCCAATGGAAAAAAGACAGTCTTTTTAACAAATGGTGCTGGGAGAACTGGACAACAACATGCAGAAGGATGAAACTAGACCACTTTCTTACACCATTCACAGAAACAAACTCAAAATGGATAAAGGACCTGAATATGAGACAGGAAGCCATCAAAACCCTAGAGGAGAAAGCAGGAAAAAACCTCTCTGACCTCAGCCACAGCAATTTCTTACTTGACACATCCCCAAGGGCAAGGGAATTAAAAGCAAAAATGAACTATTGGGACCTTATGAAGATAAAAAGCGTCTGCACAGAAAAGGAAACAATCAAAAAAACTAAAAGGAACCAATGGAATAGGAAAAGATATTTGCAAATGACATATAGGACAAAGGGCTAGTATCCAAAATCTATAAAGAGTTCACCAAACTCCACACCCAAAAAACAAATAATTCAGTGAAGAAATGGGAAGAAAACATGAATAGACACTTCTCTAATGAAGACATCCACATGGCCAACAGGCACATGAAAAAATGCTCAATGTCGCTCCTCATCAGTGAAATACAAATCAAAACCACACTCAGATATCACCTCATGTCAGTCAGAGTGGCTAAAATGAACAAATCAGGAGATTATAGATGCTGGAGAGGATGTGGAGAAACGGGAAACTTCTTGCACTGTTGGTGGGAATGCAAACTGGTGCAGCCGCTCTGGAAAGCAGTGTGGAGTTTCCTCAAAAAATTAAAAATAGACCTACCCTATGACCCAGCAATAGCACTGCTAGGAATTTATCCAAGGGATACAGGAGTGCTGATGGACAGGGGCACTTGTACCCCAATGTTTATAGCAGCACTCTCAACAATAGCCAAATGATGGAAAGAGCCTAAATGTCCATCAACTGATAAATGGATAAAGAAATTATGGTTTATATACACAATGGAATACTACGTGGCAATGAGAAAGGATGAAATATGGCCCTTTGTAGCAAAGTGGATGGAACTGAAGATTGTTATGTTAAGTGAAGTAAGTCATACGTAGAAAGACAGATACCGTATGTTTTCACTCTTATGTGGATCCTGAGAAACTTAACAGAAGTCCATGGGGGAAGGGAAGGAAAAAAAAAAAAGAGGTTAGAGAGGGAGAGAGCCAAAGCATAAGAGACTCTTAAAAACTGAGAACAAACTAAGGGTTGATGGGGGGTGGGAGGGAGGGGAGGGTGGGTGATGGGTATTGAGGAGGGCACCTTTTGGGATGAGCACTGGGTGTTGTATGGAAACCAATTTCACAATAAATTTCATATTAAAAAAAAAGAAAACTAGGGAGAATGTATTCAAGATAAACAGCTGACTCTCTGTAAGTAACTGTGTTATTTTCACTTGTTCTAACCTCATTTTTCCTACCTCATGAGGCTTGCAGTATTCTTGAAAGCCAAAAAGCCTGCAATCACAGTGAAAATAAAGGACATACTGGTCACTAGAGGGGGCTAGTAAAGGGTTAGGGCTCTTTCGTAGCTCTAGTCACAGAAAAATTTTATTTGACTTACTGGTGTTTCCTTGGAAGATTACTCTTGCAAGGCTATCTTTATGTTCAGTGACTTAGAGAAACTGCATAGTGCTCACATCCTTTTCCTCTGAGTAAAGGTAGGGGGAACATTTGTCAAAAACAGAGAGAAATGTTGAACATCATGATGGACGCTGAGATGTGGCTTAAGGGGATACTTAACAATTAAAGTACACAATAAGCTCACCGAAAAGCTTCAAGAAAAAAATTAAGATGTTAATAGAAGATTTGGAAAAAACTCTGATTCACTTCTGGGAATCTAGAATACCATGCACACAGGGCTTTCTGAATTCCCAGTGCTGTGTACCACTTCAGGAAAGAGCTCAAAAGGCCCTACGCTCTCACTTATAGCTAATCATGACGCTTTGCACAAGCAGGAAAGTGAAGGCTAAAGCTGACTTTTAAACTCCCTGGTTGAATGGTAACAGGCATTCACTAACATGCATACAGAGCCCCTTCACAAGCAGCGGAATAATTACTGGTTTCAGATATCTACAAACTCTCTGTGCAGTCTCTAGCTGACCACTAAGCTACCTGAGCCGAAGCCTCTGTAGCCACAAATGACAAAGAATAAAAATTTTACAGAATCAGTTCAGAAAAAGTCACTAAACAAACACACTATAACAAACAGCAAAAACAAAAACCCCAATAAGGGGAAGAACATGAGTTCCCGAGTTTACAAAGCTTACTGTTTTTCAATTTAAAAAAAATATATATATGTATATATACACATATATATGTATATATATGTGTGTATATATATATGTGTATGTGTATATGTGTATATATGTGTATATATGTATATGTACATATATATACACATGTGTATACACATATATATGTATATACATATACACATACACATATATATACACATATATATGTATACACATATACACATATATATGTATGTATATATACACACACATATATATATGGAGGCAGATGTGTATATATACACATATATATATGGAGGCATATATATATACTGGAGGCAGAGAGCAATGTGTATGTGTGTATGTATGTCTATATGTGTATATCTATCTATATAGATATAGATGATATAGATAGATATAGATATAGATATAGATATAGATATAGATATAGATATAGATATAGATATAGATATATTTCGAGGCACCTGGGTGGCTAAGTAAGTTAAGTGTTAGATTTTGGCTCAGGTCATGATCTTGTGGTTGGTGAGTTCAAGCCCTGCATCGGGCTCTCGCCTGACAGCTCAGAGGCTGGAGCCTGCTTCAGATTCTATGTCTCCCTTTCTCTCTGCCCCTTCCCACTCGTGCTCCTTCTCTGACTCTCAAAAATAAATTAAAAACATTAAAAAATGTTTATAAAGTGTTTATATATATGTGTATATAATATAGAAAAATAAGAAAATATGGTGCATGTGTATGTATGTGTGTATATGTATGTGCGTATGTATATATATGTGTGTATGTGTGTGTGTGTGTGTGTGTGTGTGTGTGTATAGACAGATAGATAGTAGAAAAATAAGAAAATATGTTCCATACCCAGAAGGGAAAAAAGGCAATCAGAATCTGTCCCTGAGGAAGCCCAGAAGTTGAACTTATTTGAAAAAGGCTTTACATCAGCTTTTCAAAATATGTCCAAAAAACTAAAAGAGACCGTACGTAAAAATTTAGGGGAACATATTAACAAATACAGAGTATTAATAAAGACATGACATGGAAATTGTAAAACAAAACCAGGATATACATAATGAAAGCCCCAGGAGAGAGAGAAAAGGACCAAATGAATATTGAAGAAATAATAAAAACAAAAATATTCAAATTTGATGGAAACATTAACTAAATATTCAAAGGTCTCAATTAACTCAAAGTAGGTTAAACTCAGTGAAATCCAAACCTAGACATATCGTGACTAAACAGTTTAATAAACCAACAGATGAGAATCTTTGAAATAGCTACACAAAAGTGCTTCATCATATACAAGTGATCATAAATAAGATTATACTACCCTCGATCTTAGCCAGAAGGCCGAGAAGCGATGCATAAAATTATAAATTAATTTCTCATCAGAACCCATGGGGGTCAAAAGGCAGTGACAATATATTCAATGTGCTGAAAGAAAAAGACCATCAACCAAGAATTCTGTATCAGACAAAATTATCCTTTACAAATTAAGGAGAAATTAAAACATTTCCAGGAAAAACAAAAACTGAGAGTTCATTGTTAGTATACCTGCCTATAAGAAATACAAAAAGGAGTCCTTCAGGCTGAAACAAGGTCAGTAAAAAGAAATTAAAAGCACTGGTAAAGGTAACCATATAAGGTAAAGTTTTTTCAAGTATAAATGTATGTTTGTAACTCTTTCCTCCTACCTGGTTAAAAGACAACTGTAAAAATAATCATTATACATCTGTGTTCGTAGGCATACAGCAGATAAGAATTTAATTTATATAATAATTACAGCACAAAGGAGTTGGAAGTGAACAGAGCTCATAAAGCAAAGGTGTAAAGAAAACCTATACTACTCATCCTACATATCTCTTTTACCTGTACACTATCATACTCACAACACTCTGACACCAGATATGTGGGTTTTTTTCCCCCACATCAAACAATTCTACAACACCAGCTGGGGGTCCTACAATTTAACTCCATTCTGACACTATCTCCTATAAATAGCATCAAATCCCACAGATTAAAAGCTCAGACCCACTTAATGTCCCCCATCCACTTTATATGCCATCTGCAAATCCATGTTGTCACCCATGTTTCTGAACAATCAGGTATAAGGGGTTCCAATCACCTTCTTCTCAAGTTGAATTAATTTGCTAGAGTGACTCACAGAACTCAGGAAAACAGCTTACTATTTATCAGTTTATTATAAAGAGGTATAATAATGGACACAGATGAACATCCAGATGGCAGAGATGTGTAGAGCAATGCATGTGATAAAAGATGGAGAGCTTCCATGCATTCCCTGTACACACCACTTTCCCAGAACCTTCAGGTGTTCAGCAACTTGGAAGCTTTCTGAATCGCATATTTGGGGGATTTATATTGAGATTTCATCATAGGGGCATGATAGATTGACCATTAAGTCCATTTCTAGCCCCTTGCCCCTCTCTGGACCATGGGATGTAAAATTAAAATTTGCAAGCTTCTCATCATGATTTTGTCTTTCTAGTGACAGCCCCTATCCAGGAGTCAACCCAAAGTTACCTTATGAAGCAAAAGTCACTCCTATCACCCAGGAAATTCCAAGGGATTTAGAAACTCAATGTCAGGAACCAGGATCAAAGACCAAATACTACAACAAAAAAATGATCCTAGTGTTCGTATTACTTAGGAAATCACAGGGCATTTAGGAGCTCTATACTAGGAACTGGAGGCAGAGAGCAATATATATGTCTTTTTTTCTATTGTTTCACACAAGATTTTGTATATTAATGAATTTGAATTTAAATTTATGTTAATCTGAATCAGATTATTATACATTAAAATATGATTTGTAAATTCCAGGAAAACCACTTAACTCAAAAAAACACCTTAAGAAATGACCAGGGAATAAAAACAGTACAGTAGAAAATGACTACTTAATACAAAAGAAAGCATTAATGGAGGAATAGAAGATAAATGGTGCAAGATATAAAAAAAAAAAAAGCAAAATTGCAGATGTAAATGCTACCTTATCAGTAATTACATGAAATATAAAGGGACTAGAGATTCCCAACAAATTGAGACAATGGCACAGATGGATTAAAAAAACTGCAAATTTAGTTGTTTAGTTTCACCAAGTAGCTTGAAAGTAAAAGGATGGAAAAAAATATATCATGCAAATAGTAACAAAGAGACAAGTGGCATGGCTAAACTATTAGATAAAATCAACTTTAGGACAAAAATGGTAACCGGAGACAAATAAGATTTTATAATCATAAAAGAGTAATTCCGTTAAGAATATATAACAAATATGAGCAAATATGTATCTAACAACAGAGCCAGAAAATACATGAAGTAGGAATTTACAGAATTAAAGGGAGAAATAGACAAAACAACTAGGATGGGTAGAGAATCCTATGCTGCAGTCTCAAAAATGAATAGTATAAGAAAACCCAAAAGAAAACAACATATGATCAAGACTATAAATCAACTGAACCAAACAGACATGCATAAAATACTCCACCCAAAAAGAGCAGAAATCATATCCTTCTTAAGTGTATAAAAAAAACATTATCCAGGATAGACCATAATAGCCCACAAGTCTTAATGAATTTAAACAAATGCAAAGCACACAAAGAATGGCCTCCAGCTACCACAAATGGTATTAGAAATCTACAATAGAAGAAAACTTGAGATTCACAAATATGTGGAAAACACACTTCTAAATAATCAATGGGATAAAAAAAGCACAAGGGAAATGAAAAAAATGTTGAGATAAATGAAGTAAAAACACAACATACCAGACTTATAGGATGCAGTAAGCTAGCTAGGGGAAAGTTATAGCTGGTAATACCTATATTAAAAAAGAAAGAAGGAACAATCATCAATTTTTTTAATAATCATTAACCTTAAGAAATTAGAAGTGGAAGAGCAAATTATGCCCAGAGTAAGCAGAAGGAAATTGTAAAGAATAGAGCAGAAACATGCAAAATAAAGAACAGAAAAGCATTAGAGAAAATAAACAAGCCAAATGGTTCTCTGAAAAGGTCAACAAAAATGATGACGCTTTTGCTAGACTGACCAAGATTAAAAAGAAGAATCAAATTACTAAAATCTGAAATGAAAGAATAGGCATTACTACTGACATTTAGAAATAAAATGTATTATAAAGGAACCCCAAACTTTTATAAGTAAAAGAGGGAATACTCTCCAACTTATCCTATAAAATCAGTAACACCCTAATAAAAAAATCCCGTCAAAGACATCTGAAAACCACAAAGCAACAAAAAACTGCAGATCAATATCCCTTATGAATATAGATATAAATATGAAAAGGATTATATACCATGACAAACTGGAATTTATCCCAGGAAAGCAAGACTGGTTCAATATACAAAACCCAATCAATATAATATACCACATTAATAAAGGACCAAAACTACATGGTCATCACAATATAGATAATGGATATACAGATAATACCTAATAGAAAAAAAATCACATCTCAGGAGATGTAGTAAAAGCAATTGAAAAAATCAAACACCCTTTATGATTGAAAGAAAAAAACATACAAAAAACTAAAAGCAGAAGGAACTTCTTCAACACGATAACAGAACTCTATAAAAAAAAAAACAAAGAAAACACCACGTTTAGTGATAAAAGACCATGTACTTCCCCTTATGAGCAAGAGAAGATAAGGATATCCACTTTCACCACTTCTACTCAATGTTGTACTAAAGATCTTATGCAAGACAATTATACAAGAAACATAATTAAAAAGCATCCAGATTAGAAGGAATGAATTAAAACTGTCTATATTTGCAGATAATGTAATCTTATATATGGAAAATCCTAAAAAATACACTAAGAAACATGTAGAGCTAATAAATGAGTTCAGCGGAATTATAGGATACAAGAAGAACATACAAAAATCAACTTGTATTTTTGTATGCTTACACTGACCTGTCTAAAAATGAAGTTAGGAAAACAAAATTCATTTGCAATAGCACTTAAAAGAATAAAATACTGGAAATATATTTTTTAAGCCATAAGACACACACTGAAAACTACAAAACATCCTTGAAGGAATTAAAGACCTAAATAAATCAAAATACATCTTTTGTTGGATCAGAATGAATACTATTAAAATGCCAATACTCTCCAAACTGGTCTATGAATTCAATGCAATCCCTAGCAGAATCCCACCTCACTGCTTTATAGAAATTGACCTTTTCATTTCAACACACATAGGATTTCAAGGGACCCAGAATAGACAGAAAATCTTAAAAAAGAACAGCATGACGATTCACCGTTCTGATGTGAAAAGTTACTAAAGACAATGGTTCTGGCCTACTACTGACATAGAAGTGAGTGGAGTAGAATTGAGAGTTCAGAAATAGTCCCAAGCATTATGGTCATGTGATTTTTAACTAGCATGCCAACACCATTCAATGCAGAAAGAACAGTCTTTTGAATAAATACTGATAGAGCAGGATAGCCCCATGGGAAAGAATTAAATTGGGCACCAACCTCTTATTACACACAAAAATTAAAATCAAAATGGATCATAGACCTAAATGTATGAGTACAACTCTAAAACTTTGAGAATAAAACATAGTAGTAAATATTTGTGGCTTTGAATGGTCACATTTGATGACCACAATATGATCATCAATTAATATGATGACCACCTTAGATATGATACCAAAGACCTTAGATATGATACCCCACTTCCAAAATGAATAAACAGGATTTCATCAAACTTTAAATCTGCTGTGCTGCCAGAGACACTATAAAGAAACAAAAAAAAGGTGGGAATTCAAACTGGTGCAGCCACTCTGGAGAACAGTATGGAGGTTCCTGAAAAAACTCAACATAGAACTACCCTACATCCCAGCAATTGCACTACTAGGCATTTATCCACAGGATTCAGGTGTGCTGTTTCAAAGGGACACATGCACCCCCATGTTTATGGTAGCACTATCAACAATAGCCAAAATATGGAAAGATCCCAAATGCCCATCGATGGATGAATGGATAAAGAAGATGTGGTGTATATGTATATACAATGGAGTATTACTTGGCAATCAAAAAGAATGAAATCTTGCCATGTGCAACTACATGGATGGAACTAGAGGGTATTATGCTAAGTGAAATTAGTCAGAGAAAGATAAATATCATATGACTTCATTCATATGAGGACTTTAAGAGACAAAACAGATGAACATAAGGGAAGGGAAGCAAAAATAATAATAAAAACAGGAAGGGGTACAAAACAGAAGAGACTCATAAACATGGAGAACAAACAGAGGGTTACTGAGGGGTTGTGGGGTGGGGGGATGGGCTAAATGGGTAAGGGGCATTAAGGAATCTACTCCTGAAATCATTATTGCACTATATGCTATCATGAATGTAAATTTTAAAAGTAAATTAAATAAAAATCAAAAAAATTAAAAAATTTTTAAAGAAAGAAACCAAAAAAGGTAACCCACAGAATAAGAAAAAATATCCAGAACAAAGACACAAAGGACTCTTACATCTCAACAATAAACCAAAAATAACCCAATTAAAAAATGTCTCCAAAGGAGACAAAGAAATGGCCAATATAAATATGAAAAGTTTCTCAACATTTGTCATCAGGAAAATGTAAATTGAAACCACACCATGATTACCACTTCACACCAACTGGAATGACTGAAATCAAAATATAAGCAAAAACAAGAGTTGATAAGACTGAAGATATTAGAACCCTCACACATTATTGCTGAGAATGTAATGTCATGCAGCCTCTTTGGAAAAGTTTGGCACTAACAAAAACTTAAAGACAGACTTATAGCGTGACCCAGCAATTTCGTTCCTCAGTATACAACCAGGAGAAACAAAAATGCATATCCAAACAAAAACCTATACGTGATATATAAATACATTTGTCCAAACCCATAGAATATACAACACCAAGAATCCTATGGTAAACTTTAACTATGGATTTTGATGATTAAGATGTATCAATGTAGGTTTATCCTTGGTAAAAATGTACCATTCTGGTGGGTGATGATGATAATGGGAAGATACACACACACACACATACATACACGCAGGGGGTGTATGGAAAGTATCTGAAACTTCTACTCATTTTTATTGTAAACATAAAACTGCTCTAAAGAATTGCCTTAAAAAAGTTTAATTTCCATATAAATGTTTATAGCAATATTATTCAGAATAGCCAAAATGTGGAAATAACTCAAAAGTCCTTAAACTGATGAACAGATAAATATGGTAAACCCACAGAATGAACTATTATTCAATAATCTAAAAAAAAGAAAGCACTGAAACATTCTAAGCATAGATGAATCTTGAAAAATTGTTAGATATTAAATGAAATGTTAAATGAAAAAAATTGTATATTGTTAAATGAAGGAAGCCATTCAAAAGGCCACAGTCATATGATTCCATTTACTAGAAATGTCCAAGATAAACCCATAGAGATGGAAAGGATGAGTGGTGGTGAAGGACTGAGGAGAAAGAATGTCATGGAGGGACTACCCATGAGTATATGTCTTTTTGAGGTGATGAAAATGTTTTTGACGTCAACAATGGTGATGATCACACATCTTTGTGAATATATGAAAAACCATTAAATTGTATACTTTAAAAGGCTAAATTTTACAGTGTTATCTATACTCAATAAAATACAAAAATTAATGTGACTCACAAGTTGATGAATAAATGATGAATATTTGGTAAATTTTAAAACATTTCATAACTTTATTAACTTTTTTAATAATTTTTTTAATGTTTATTTATTTTTGAGACAGAGAGGGACAGAGCATGAGCAGAGGAGGGTAGAGAGAGAGAGGGAGACAGAGAATCCCAAGCAGGCTCCAGGCTCTGAGCTGTCAGCACAGAGCCTGACACGGGGCTGGAACTCACGAGCTGTGAGATCATGACCTGAGCTAAAGTCAGACACCCAACCAACTGAGCCACCCAGGTGCCCCTCATAATTTTATTAACTTTTAATTTTAATTCCAATATAGTTAACATAGTTATAACTGTATAATATAGTTATATTAATTTAATGTGTACAATACAGTGATTCAACCATTGTATACATTACTCAGTGCTCATCATGATAAGTAAACTCTTTAATAGCTATAACCTATTTCACCATCCCCCACCCCCCACCTCCTCTCTGGTAACCATTAGTTTATTCACTACAGTTAAAAGACTTGTTTCTTGGTTCTTTTTTTTTTTTTCCCTGTGCTCATTTGTTTTGTTTCTTAAATTCTACCTATGAGTGAAATCATATGGTATCTGTCTTTCTCTGACTGGCTTATTTCACTTAGCATTATACTGTCTAGCTCCATCCATGTTATTGCAAATGACAATATTTTTCATCATTTTTTATGGCTGAATATTATCCATTATACACATATATCACATATTCTTTATCCATTCATCTATCAATGGACACTCGGGCTGCTTCCATAATTTGGCTATCGTAAATAATGCTGCTGTAAATATAGGGGTGCATGTGTTCTTCTAAATTAGTGTTTTTGTATTCTTTGTGTAAATACTCAGTAGTAAAATTACTGGACCACGCGGAAGTTCCACTTTTAACTTTTTGCAGAATTTACGTACTGTTTTCCACAGTAGCTGCACCAGTTTGCATTCTCACCAACAGTGCAAGACAGTTCCTTTTACTCCACATCCTCATCAACACTTCTTTTGTCTTATGTTTTTGACTTCAGCCATTCTGACAGGTGTGAGGTACTATCCCATTGTAGTTTCAATTTGCATTTCCCTGATGATCAGTGATGTTGAATATCTTTACATATGTCTGTAGACCATCTAATATCTTCTTTGAAGAAATGTCTGTCTGTTCGTGTCTTCTGCCCATTTATTAATTGGATTATTTCTTTTGGGGTGTTGACTTTTATAAATTCTTTATATATTTTGGATACTAACCCTTTGTCAGATATGTCATTTGCAAATCTCTTCTCCCATTCCATAGGTTGCCTTTTAGTTTTGTTAACTGTTTTGTCATGCAGAAGCTTTTTATTTTGATGTAGTCCCAATAGTTTGTTTCTGCTTTTGTTTGCCTTACCTCAGGAGACATATCTATAAAAATATTGCTAGGGGTTCCTGTGTGGCTCAGTCAGTTGAGCATCTGACTTCGGCTTAGGTCATGATCTCATGGTTGAGGAATTTGAGCCCCCTGTCCGGCTCTGTGCTGACAGCCTGGAGCCTGCTTTGGATTCTGTGTCTCCCTCTCTCTCTCTGCCCCTCCCCCGCTCCTGCTCTGTCTCAAAAATAAAGAAAAGTTTTGAGAAAGAAAAATATCACTAGGTCTGATGCCAGAGAAATTA
Source organism: Panthera tigris (assembly GCF_018350195.1). Lineage (NCBI taxonomy): Eukaryota > Metazoa > Chordata > Mammalia > Carnivora > Felidae > Panthera > Panthera tigris. The sequence continues at coordinate 56,627,953 of NC_056665.1, read as the reverse complement.
CAGCTTTGTGCTCTTTTCTAAAATGTTTATACTTTCAAGTCTCACATTTAGGTCTATAATCCATTTTAAACTTATCTTTTTGTATAGTGTAAGCCAGTAGTCAAGTTTCATTATTTTGCATGTAGCTATTTCTCCTAACACTATTTGTTAAAGAGATGGACTTTTTCTCATTGGATATATTCTTTACTACTTTGTCAAAGATTAATTGGCCATATAAACGTGGGATTATTTCTGGGATTTCTATTCTATCCCATAGATCAATGTGTCTATTTTTGTGCCAGTACCATACTGTTTTGCTAACTGAAGCTTTTTAGTATAACTTGAAATGTGGAATTGTAATACCTCCAGCTTTGTTTTTCTTTGGCAAGATTGTTTTGGTTACTTGGGGGTCTTTTGTGGTTCTGCACAAATTTTAGGATTGTTTGTTCCAGTTCTGTGAAAAAATGTTGTTAGTATGTTGATAAGGATTGCTTTCAATGTGTAGATTGCTTTGGGCAGTATGGGCATTTTAACAATATTCATTTTTCCAATCCATTGAATGTTTTTCCACTCATTTGTGTCTTCAATATCTTTCATCAATGTTTTAGTTTTTATAGTACAGATCTTTCACCCTCTTGGCTATGTTTATTCCTAGATATGTTATTATCTTTCATGCAATTGTAAATGGAACTCATTTCTTAATTTCTTTGTTACTTCACTAGTAGTGTATAAAAATGCCACAGATTTCTGTACATAGATTTTATATCCTGCAACTTCACTGGATTCATTTACCAGTTCTAATAGTTTATTGGTGGAGTCTGTAGGGTTTTCTATACATAGTTTCATGTCATCTGCAAATAGTGAAAGTTTTACTTCTTCCTTACCAATTTGGATGACTTTCATTCCTTCCTCTTGCCTGAGTGCTATAGCTAGGATTCCCAGCACTGTGTTAAATAATAGTGGTAAGACAGTGGTAGACACCCCTGTCTTTCCTGACCTTAGGGGAAACACTCTTAGTATTTCCTCCATTGAATATAATGTTAGCTGTGAGTTTTTCATATATGGCCCCCAGTATGTTAAGGTATGTTTCTACAAAGGGCCGTATTTCGATCCTGAGAAACTTAACAGAAACCCATGGGGGAGGGGAAGGGAAAAAAAAAAAAAAGAGGTTAGAGTGGAAGAGAGCCAAAGTATAAGAGACTCTTAAAAACTGAGAACAAACTGAGGGTTGATGGGGGGTGGGAGGGAGGGGAAGGTGGGTGATGGGTATTGAGGAGGGCACCTTTTGGGATGAGCACTGGGTGTTGTATGGAAACCAATTTGACAATAAATTTTATATATTAAAAAAATAAAATAAAATTAAATTAAATTAAAAAAATAAAAGCAAAAATAAAATAAAATAAAATAAACACGTTTGTTAAATGTTGAGGTATGTTTCCTCTAACCCCATTTTGATGAGGGTTTTTTATCATGAATGGTTTTTGTTAAATGCTTTTTCTACATAAATTGAAATCACATGGTTTCTATCCCTTATTTTATTGATGTGATGTATCACATTCATTGACTTCTGAAATATTGAACCTCCTTGCATCCCAGGGATAAATCCCACTTTATCATGGTGAACGATTCTGTTAATGTATCAATGAATTTAGTTTGCTAATATTTTATTAGGGATTTTTACATCTATGTTTCCAGAGGTACTGGCCTGTAGTTATCTTTTTCTGTACTATCTTTATCTGGTTTTGGTATCAGGGTAATTCTGGCTTCATAGAATGAATTAGGAGGTTTTCTTTCCTCTTCTAAATTTTTGAATAGTGTGAGAATAGGTATTAACTTCTCTTTAAATATTTGGTAGAATTCACCTGTGAAGCCATCTGGTCCTGGACAATTTGTTTGCTGTGAGTTTTTTGATTACTAATTCAAGTTCATTTTTGTTAATTAGTATGCTCAAATTTTCTCCATCATCCTGATTCAATTTGAGGAGGTTATGTATTTTTAAGAAATTATCCATTTCTTCTAGCTTGTCCAACTTTTTGGTATATAACTTTTCATAATACTCTCTTACATTCTTTTGTATTTCTGTAGTGATTTATCCCCCTTCATTTCTGATTTTGAGTTCATTTGTTCTTGCCCCCCCCCCCACCTCTCTCTCTCTCTCTCTCTCTCTCTCTCTCTCTCTTTCTCATCTGGTTAAAGGTTTACTGATTTTGTTGACCTTTTCCAAAAAACAAATCCTGGTCTCATTGATCTATTCTATTGTATTTTTAGATTCTAGTTTGTTGATCTTTGCTCTGAACTTTACTATTTTCTTCCTTCTCTTGGTTTTGGGTTTTGTTGTTCTTTTTCCAGCTGCTTTGTAGGTAATTTTAGGCCATATATTTGGGATTTTTCTTGTTTTTCTTAAGGTAGGCCTATATTGTTAAAACTTCCCTCTTATCATCTTTTTCTTTTTATCCCAAACTTTTTAGACCATAGTGTCATTTTCATTTGTCTCCATGTATTTTGTTATTTTGTCTTTGATTTCTTGGTTGACCCACTCATTGTTTAATAGCATGCTATTTAATCTCTATGTATATGTGTGCTTTCCAGATTTGTTTTCTTGTTGTTAATTTCTAGTTTCATAGAAACTAGTTTCTAGTTGTGGTCAGAAAAGGTACACGGTATGACTTCAATCTTTTTGGATTGGTTGAGACTTGTTTTGAGGCCTAATATGTGCTCTATTCTGAAGAATGGTCTATGTGCACTTGAAAAGAAACTGTACTATGCTGTTTAAAATGTAATGTTTTGGATATATCTGTTAGATCCATCTGACCTAATGTGTCATTCAAAGCCATGGTTTCCTTGCGGATTTTTCTGTTTGGATGATCTGACTACTGATATTAACGGGGTATTAAAGTCCACTATTATTGCAGTATTACTATAAATTAGTTCCCTTATGCTTGTTATTAACTGCTTTCTGTATTTGTGTACTCCCATGTTGGATGCATAAATATTTACAATTGTAACTTGTTGTTGGATTCTACCATTTATGATTATATACTGTCCTTCTTTGTCCATTTTTTTACAGCCTTTAAAGTCTTGTCCAATATCAGTATTGCTATTCTGGCTTTCTTTTTCCTTCCATTTTCATGATAATTTTTTTTCCATCCTTTCACTTTTGAAGACTGAAATTACTCTTCAATAGGCAGCATTTAGATGGGTCTTTCATTTTGTTCATTCCATCATCCTATGTCTTTTGATCAGGAATTTGTCCATTTACATTGAAAATAAGTATTGATATGTGTATATTTATTATCGTTTTGTAACTTGTTTTATGGTTGTTTTCTAGTTCCTCTCTGTTCTTTTCTATTCTCTTCTCTCATGATAAGTTGGCTTTCTTTAGTGAAATACTTGGATTCCTTACTCTATTTTTTTGCATATCTAGTGCTGTTTTTGGATTTCTGGTTATCATTTGGTTTATACATAACACCTTCTGTGTATAGCAGTATTGTTAACCTGATGAATTCATTCTTTAATTCTCTCCACTCCACGTTTCAGATATTTGGTATCATATCTTATATCCTTGCATTTTGTGCTTCTCATAACTGATTTTTACAGATATACTTATTTTGTCTTCCTATTTTTTCCTACTATTACATACGGTTTTTGCTTTCCACTGAAAGAGTTTCTTTTATTATTTCTTCTAGGGTTGGTTTAGAGGTCATAATTCTTTTAACTCTTCTTTGTCTGGGAAACGCTGTATCTCTCTATTATAAATGACAGCCTTTCTAGCAAGAGTATTGGCTGCAGATTCTTCCCTTTCAGCACTTTTAAATATATCCTGCCACTCCCTTCTGGGCTACAAAGTTTCTGCTGAAAAATCAGCCAAGAGTCTTATGGGGTTTCCTTCATATGTAACTTTATTTTCTACTGTACCTTTAAAATTCTTTATGATTTTTTTTTTTTGCCATTTTTATTACTATATATCTTGGTGTGGAGCTTCTTGGGTGGAATTTGTTGGGGGATCTCTGTGCCTCGTGAATCTGAATCTCTGGTTCCTCTACCAAATTTAGGAAATTTTCAGCTATTATTTCTTCAAATATATGTTCTCCCCTCTTTTCTTTCTTCTCCTTCTGGGATCCCTGTTTGATTAATGTTATTATGCTTAATGGAGTCACTGAGTTCCCTAAGTCTATTCTCAGTATGAAGTATTTGTTTGTCTCCACCTTTTCAGCTTGATTGCTTTCCATTACTCTATCTTCCAGGTTAATTATATGTCCTTCTGCTTCTTGTAACCTATTTGTTTCATCTCTTGTATTTTTAATTCCATTAGTTTACTTCTTTATCTCTTTTTTTATCTCTTTGTCAAGGGTCTCAGTGATAGCCTCCACCCTTTTCTAAAATCCAATGAGTACCTTTATGATCATTACTTTAAACTATCAGACATACTATTTCTGTTTTGCTTAGATGTCCTGCTGTGATTCTGTCCTATTCTTTCATTTGAAACATATTTCTCTGCCCTCTCATTTTGTTTACCTCTCTGTGCCTGTTTCTTGTGTTAGGAAAGTCAGCTACGTCTTCTGCTCTTGCAAGTAGTGGCTTTAGGGGCACCTGGGTGGCTCAGTCAGTTGAGCAACTGACTTCAGCTCAGATCATGACCTTGCATTTGTAAGTTCAAGCCCCATCAGGATCTCTGCTGTCACTGCAGAGCCCACCTCGGATCCTTGGTCTCCCCATCTCTGCCCTCCCCTGCTCATGCTTTCCCTGTCAAACATAAATAAAAATTAAAAAACAACAATAACAAAGAAAGTAGTGGCTTTATAAAGAAGAGGTACTTTAGTGCCTTGCAGTGCAGCATCCCCTGTCCACCAGAACCTGGCATTTCAGGAGAGTCTCCTATATGTGTTGTTAGCAACATGATGTTCCATCTGAGTCATTTTTCTATAAGTACAGACATCTGCACTGACTCTTTGCCTAGAGAGATGGGTTGTGACCACAGAAGGGCTCAAGGACAGGGCAAGCAGTATTAGAAAAATATGCACTGTGCCCAGGGACTAGGACAGCAGGTTTGGAGTGTAGGAGTCCTAAGGAGAATGCATAGGTTGGATGCAGCGCTAGCAGGTTAGGTACCAAGTGTCTATGCACTGCCACTTCCTGCAAGTCACCCAATGTTTATGTGAGGGGAGTGGGAGGAAAATGGTGTCTGCCATATCCTCTGTTCCTAGAGAATTCCCCCAACATGCTCTGAAGTTGGTACAAAGAGTTCCTCCTATTTGCCCCAGCAACTGTGCAAACTGCCACTTCTATGTTGCCTTACCCAGCCTGAGGTTGCTTTAAGGGCAGGGACTCAGCTGTCATTGGTTCTCCTGGCTCACCAGAGCTGAGTCAACTAACTTTTAAAGCTCCAGGCTATAAGTCTCACTGATTATACACATTCATAGAATTCAGCCCTTCTGAATTTCAAAGCCAGACTTTATGGGGATTTGTCTTCTCCATTTGAGCTCCCTGGTGAGAGGGACAATTTCTAGCTTGCTCCTTCTTGTGGGAAGCTCCTGACCACTGTTTCTGCCCTTCTTAACCTCTCTGATGCAACTTCTTCTCTAGTTGTAGAGTTTGTTCTGACAGTTTTCAGATTTTTCTACATTTTATTTACACAGATGTGAGTGATATCTAGCTGTAAACATGGGACAGGGTGAATTTAGAATCCTCCTACTCCGCCATCCTCCCAAGCTGCATCACAATTCATATCTTTAAATTAGTAGAAAAGTAATAATAGAATTAATCTCACTTAAATTGAATAGTATTCAAAAACATATAATAAATGACATACAAATAACACCCAGGGCTTACTAAAATTTCTAAAAACAATGTCTAAAACATTGTATTACACACATAGCATTTGTTAGGGTGATATGATGAAATATCACTGGAGGAAAGGGAGGTTGGGACACTACAGAAATAAATTTCAAGTAACCAAAATAGCATTAGAGTTGTACACTTGAGCTTTAAAATGATCATAATTAATTGTTAAATGACATAAACTAAAAGATACGAAATCAGACCAGAGAACCCATATAAGTAAAAATATAAAATGCAAATTTCAGAACTTAAATTACTATAAGTAAAGATGAGAATATAGTATATAGGCTTTAAAAAAGAGAAATGTAGCAGATAAAAGGATTAATTGATAACTCAATAGAATATATACAGACTGAAGCAGAGAGAGAGAAGGGTATGACCAATAGAAAAATAGAAGGTAAGAAACTTGTGGGCCATAGTGAGAAGGTCTATAATATGTGTAAAAGGAGTTTCAAAGGAGAGAAAAGAATAAATGGGATAAAAACAATAGTTGAAATGATATTGGCCAAGAATTTTCCAAAACTGAAGAAAACAACCAGCCACTTATAGATTCAAATAGCTCAATGAATTGTAGAAGGAAAAATACAAAACAAAATGAACAAACTCATTACCAACAACAAAAGCCAAGGCAGTCAAAACTACTGAAAACTAAAGCTATAGAAGAAAATCTTAAAAGCAGCCACAGAAAAAAGCAGCACATTGCCTTTAAAGAGGAACAATAACCTTGTAGCTTACTTTGCATTTAAATTGATGAAAGCCAGAACAATAAGAAACAGTTAAAAGTGGCAAAAAAAAAAAAAAAAAAAAACAAGTGTGAAATTAGAATTCTATATGCAGTCAGAATGTTCTTGAAGAACACAGTCACATGAAGGTGCTATTCAGCAAAAAAAGAAAAAGTGAAAGAACTCATCACCTGCTGAATCTTACTAAAAGGTTTACTAAAGGCACAAAGTAAATTCATCTGGCAAGGAGATAAATGAAGTAATGGAAGTAAAAAAAAAAAAATAAATGCAGGTCGAATAAATGGTATATATGAGGTTAAATATAAGTAAATATTGACTGTATTTGAAGGTAATACTAATTTTGTGGGGTTAAAAATCTTATGTAAAAATAGAATAAATGCCCTCCCAAGCATAAAATTTAGTAGAAAGATAAATGGACTTAAGCATTCCAAGAATATTGCTTTGTCAGCAAAGTTGTAAATTCCCCAATTTAAGTTTTAATAAGTCAAGTATAGCAATTCCTATCAAAATAACACCAGCATTCTTCACAGAGTTAGAACAATCCTAAAATTGATATAGAACCAGAAAAGACCCCTAATAGCCAAAGCAATCTTGAAAGCAGGAAGCATCACAATCCAGGACTTCAAGACATATTACAAAGCTGTAATCATCAAGACAGTATGGTACTGGCATGAAAACAGACACTCAGATCAATGGAACAGAATAGAGAACCCAGAAATGGACCCACAAACGTTATGGCCAACTCATCTTTGACAAAGCAGGAAAGAATATCCAATGGAATAAAGACAGTCTCTTTAGCAAATGGTGCTGGGAAAACTGGATGGTGACATGCAGAAAAATGAACCTGGACCACTTTCTTACATCATACACAAAAATAAACTCAAACTGGATGAAAGACCTAAATCTAAGACAGGAAGCCATCAAAATCCTCACGGAGAAATCAGGCAAAAACCTCTTTGACCTTGGCCACAGCAACTTCTTCTTACTCAACACATCTCCAGAGGCAAGCAAAAATGAACTATTGGGACTTCACCAAAATAACAAGTTCTGCACAGCGAAGGAAACAATCAGCAAAACTAAAAGGCAACCTGTGGAATGGGAGAAGATATTTGCAAACGACATCAGATAAAGGGTTAGTATCCCAAATCTATAGAGAACTTATCAAACTCAACACCCAAAAAACAAATCATCCAATGGAGAAATGGGCAGAAGACATGAACAGACACATCTCCAAAGAAGATATCCAGATGGCCAACCGACACAGGAAAAAATGCTCAACATCATTCATCATCAGGGAAATGCAAATCAAAACCACAATGAGATACAACTTCACACCTCTCAGAATGGTTAAAATTAACTCAGGATACAATAGGTGTTGGCAAGGAGGAAGAGAAAGGGGAACACTCTTGTGCTGTTGGTGGGAATGCAAACTAGTACAGCTACTCTGAAAAACAGTATGGAGGTTCCTCAAGAAACTAAATATAGAACTTTCCAGCAATTGCACTATTAGGTGTTTACCCAAAGGATAGAAAAACAGATCTGAAGGAATAAATGTTCCCCAATTTTTATAGAAGCATTATCTACAATAGTCAAATTATGGAAACAGCTCTAGTGTTCGTCAACTGATGAATGGATAAGGAAGATGCCGTGTATACATACAGTGGAATATTGGCCATAAAAAAGAATGAAATCTTGCCATTTCCATCACCCTGGGTGGAAATGGAGTATTATACAAGTGAGTAAGTCAGTCAAAGAAAGACAAACACCATATAATTTCACTCATATATGTTATTTAAGAAACAAAACAAATGCGCAAAGGGGGAGCGTGTGCGCACACATGCGTGCACGTGCACACACACACGCACACACACACACAAAAGAGGCAAAAAGAAAGAGGGGCAAACTAGAGAACTGATAGTTTCCAGAGAGTTGGTTGGAGAATGGGTTAAATAGGTGATGAGGATTAGAGCGTGCACTTGCTGAGATGAGCACCAGGTTTTATATGGAATTATTGAATCAATATATTGTACACCTGAAACTAATATTATTATACTGTATGTCAACTGGAATTTAAATTAAAAAAAAAAACTTGACAAGAAACAAAAACGTAAGACTGATTTTTCTTGTTAACATATATATACAAATTCTACTCCAAATAATGGTAAATTGAATTTTAAGATTTAGACAAAATATGAATAATTTGAGTTCTCTCATGAGTACTAGTGTGGTTTAACATTTTAAAATAGTAATGATTAATGCAATTCATTAACAGAAAAAAAGTTATGAAATCATTTCAACATGCCATAAAAAAACCTTTTCATCAATTTCAGCATCTACTTAATGATAAAAACTTTCAAGTGACCAGTGGAGTCACTTCCACTCCATATTTGAATTATGAATGCCATGAGTCTTTGAAGTAACTCTAAATATTGTGGGTGCAGTTTATCTCCCTGTCCTAGGATGTTTCATTTGACCATGTGGCTGCTTTGACCACTGTACTGTTAAAGAACTCAATCCAAACAGAGGTTTTACATATGCTTGTGTGGTTTAATTTAGCTCTTAGGCTTCTGCCACAAGTCATGAGAAGAATATGTCTTGGGTATCACTGGCCCAAAGAGAATAAGGACACATGTGGAGCAGTCTTGAATCCAAATGTCAGCCAGGAGCTAAGTTCAGCTAATCCCAACCTAGCCTAGCAAAACTACAGCCTGCTTGCACACCAATGAGAAAGAAATATATAGTATTATACCAGTATTATATCAGCTGGAACCTGACCAGTATAGCTTTCAAAAATATAATGGATCTGGAGCACCTGGGTGGCTCAGTTGGTTAAGCATCTGACTCTTGGGGTTCAGCTCAGGTGATGATCTCACATTTTTGTGAGTTCGAGCCCTGTGTTAGGCTCCACACTGACAGAGCAGAGCCTGCTTGGGATTTTCTGTCTCCCATTCTCTCTGCCCCTTCCCCACTCACACTATCTCTCTCTCTCTCAAAATAAATAAATAAACTTAAAAAAAATTGATGGATCCGTGGGACTTCGAGGACTTTGAGAAATTAAACTAGAGATCATAAAAGACTGGAAAGTCAAATGACAGGTAAAGTAAAATAATATTATTTTAAAACATTATTTATTCTATGGTAGTAAATACTGCATGGCATTTTTCTTTATTTTCCACAATATTTTGATGCATTAACACATAGAAATGTATGTGTGATTATGTTGCATGATGGGGGAGGAGAGAAGAGGACACATTTTACCTCAGTAGAATAATCCAACACTGCCTTTCTCCCTACAGTGAATGTTAAAACATTAAGAGGGTTATTTACTTCTCCGGACATTTCTGACACTATTGCTCTTGTACGAAGTATGGGTAGAGATTGTAAGCAAGTGCATAGAGAGCCTGAGACCAGACATAAATATTGGTTCTGTGCTTTTCTTTGGAAAAGTTTGAAACATCCCAATGTGCATTTTTGGCTTACACACTTATTTGTGACTTTGTCATAGCCTCAGTCTAACTGCATGATTTTTCCCATTATGTTTCTTTCACATGTAGCACAAGATGCCATATGCCAGTTTCCTCCAGCTGGGAGATCCCCAGAATCATATCCACCAGAGTTGCTATGCAGATATATTTTTATCACCACCTCCTCCTCCCAGTGCTGCCAGTAGCAAATGACGTATTAAATCCATTCTAGGCTTTCACACTGAAATCTCTTAGCATGTTGCAAGGCGGAAACACAGATGGGCACTATTTTTAATTTAAAAGCACAGTCAGATGTTGAAAAGCCAAGACTATCTCTGTAACAGGATAAAATTAATAAACATATTCTTTAAAAAAACAACTCAGCATGTTTTCTTTGCCCCAACTTATAACAACTAGCCTTATTTTTAAATATCTTAATTGTCATTGTCTACAATCTTATTTTATACAAATTATTACATTTTAAAACACTTATTTTATTATATAAATATGGGTATAACCACACACATCAGCTATAGAAATTCTTAAGATGTCAACTGAAAGAAGACAAATATAGACTTTTATTACTAATATCTATTTTAGATGTCTAAAAAGTCTATAGAAATAAAAGACCCTTTTATAATGCTTAGTACCTAGAAGTGTATAAGTGGGTTTTTTTTTCACATCTTTATCCATTGAAAATATGGCAAATCAAATTTCGTGTAATTTTGAATGATTGTAGTATTCACTCTCCAATCATAGCACTCAATCACAGTGTGTCCTTTGTATTATTCTGGCTCTACATTTTTCTCTATTCAGGAGTTAAATTAGTATAGTTTGAGGTTCTTTTCCTCTAATATTTACTTATTTATTTTTGAATGTGAGGGAGAGATAGAGAAAGGGAGAGAAAGGGAGAGAAAGAGAAAGAAAGAATGCACATGAGCAGGGAAGGGGCAGAGAGAGACAGAGAATCTGAAAATCTGAAGCAGGCTCTGAGCTGTCAGGGCAGAGCCCTACATGGGGTTCAAATTCATGAATATTGAGATCATGACCCGAGCCGAAGTAAGACACTCAACTGACTGAGCCACCGAGGCAACCCTGAGAGAAATTTAATTACAAAATCCAATCAGACTTAACTAAGACATGCTCATTTTTTAAATTGAACTTGTTATTTACGATACTTGTAGATACACATGCAAATGTAAAAAGTAACAGAGACTCCATGTAAAATGGTAGTACATTACCACCATTAGAATACTGACATGGATAGAATCAAGACACAGGGCATTCCCATAACCACAATGATCTCACCTGTTGCATTTTATAACCATATTCATCTTACACCCACACTCACCCCCCCTTAACCCATGGCAAACATTGATATGTTTTCCATTTCTAAACTTATGTCATTTAAATAAAGATTATAGAAATGGAATAATGCAGTATATCGCTCTTTGGGACTGGCTTTTTTCATTCAACACATAGTCCTTAGGAGATACAAGCAGGATGTTGCAGGTATCATTAATTTGTACCTTTTTGTTTCACAGTAGTATTTTGTAGTATGGATGTGTCATATCATAGTTTAAGCTTTGCGCATTGAAAGACATCTGGGTTTTTCCACTTTTGGCTATTGTAAATAAAACTGTTAAAAGCATTCAAGTACAGGTTTGTTTGTAAACATAAGTCTTTATTTCTCTGGGATAAATGCCTGGAAATGTAAGTGCTGGGTCATATGGCAATTGCAATTTTAGTTTTTAAAAAATTTGACAGGCTAGAAAACCAGAGAGAAACCAATCTTTCATCTCTGGAATAAACCCAGAACAATTACAATGCACAACCTTTACTATTGTTGAATTCCATTTGTAGTATATTTACGAGGAACATTAGTTTTTCTTTGGGTACTGTCTTTGTATAGTTTTTATATCAAACTAATACTATAGTTTCTAAAAAAAGAACTGAAAAGTCTCTCCTCTACTATTTTCTAGAAGACATTATGTAGAATTTGTTTCACTTATTCTTAAACGTTTGGTAGATTTCTCTAGTGAAACCATCTGGCTTGAAAGATTTCTTTTTTGTTAGTTTTCAAATTACAAATTCAACTCCTTAACAGTTAGAATGCAATTAAAATGATCTATTCCATAATGATGAGCTGTGGTGTTTGCTTTAAAGGATTTGGCAATCTAGGTTGTCATTTATATAGAGAGAGAGAGTTGTTTGTGGTATTTTCTTTTTATCCTTTTGATGTCTACAGTCTACCTCCTTTTTCATTCCTGATGTTGGTAATTTGTGTCTTCTCTGTTCTTTGTAAGTCTTTTTAGAGGCTTGTCAATTTTATTATTGTTCTCATAGAAACAGTTCTTTATCTCCTTGATTTTATCCATTGATTTTTACGTTTTTAATTATTAATTTCTGTTCCTTTGCTTATTAATTCCTTCTGCAACCTATGGCTTTCGTTTGTTCTTCAATATTTATGTTCTTGAGTTAGGATCTTAAATTACTGATTTAAGCCTTTTCCTCTTTTCTGATATATGCATTTAGTGCTTTAAAATTCCCTCTCAGCACGGGTTTAGCTTGGTCTTGTATATTTTGATATGTTGTATATCCATTTTCACTGAGTCCATAATTTATTTTTTTATTTCCCTTACAACTTCTTATTTGACCCACAGACTATTTAGAAGTATATTATTTTCCTTCCAAATGTTTGGGGGTTCATATTATCTTTCTGACATTGATTTCTAGTTTGATTCTTCTGTGGTCAGTGTATAATATCACTGTATGATATCAACTCTTTTAAATTTGTTGAAGTTTGTTTTATGATCCTATACATGATTGGTATTTGTTCTGTAAGTACTTGAAAAGAACGCATATTTTGCTGTTTGAGGGTGAAGTGTTCTACAAATATCATTACATCACGTTAGTTGGTGGTATTGTTGAATTGTTCTACATACTTCTTAATTTGAGTCTAGTTCTTCTACCAAATTTTAAGGCTGTTGAAGTCTCCAATGATAATTGTGTAATTTGTCCATTTCTTCTTTCAATCATATCAGTTTTTGTCTCACATATTTTTGCAGCTCTGTTGTTTGCTGCATAAATATTCAGAATTATTAGGTCTTCTTTGTGCACTGACTCTTTTATCATTATATAATGATGAAATGTCACTGATAATTTTCTCTGAAGTTGCCTTATGCTAATATCGTCACTGCTGCTTTCCTCTACTTAATGTTTACATGATATTTTTTTCTTTTATTTTCAACCCACCTATATTATTGTATCTGAAGAAGGTTTCTTGATATATATGAAGGCATATATATCATTGGGTCACATTTTTAATTCACTGTGCCATTATCTGTCCTTCAATTTGTATATTTAGATCATTTGTGTTGAATCTAATTATTGATATGTCAACGCTGACAACTTGTTTGTTTTCTGTTTTCCCTGCTTTTATTTAACTTACTTTTTCCAACAATCCTGTGGGTAATTTGAACATATTTTTTAGAATTTAATGTTTCTTTATATAGTGGTTTTGAGTGTTGTTTATATTAATTTTTTAGTGATTGCTCTAGGTATTACATTATATACATAATTTACCACAGGCTACTGGTGTTTTCATTGACCAGTTTGAGTGAAGTATAGAAATCACTTTTTGTGTCCCTTTATCTCCCTCATTTATAAAATAATTGGCATAAATATTTTCCTTTACATACATTTAGAATAAGAGAATGTTGTTAATTTTTGCTTCAATCATCAAACATAATGTAAAAAAGAGAGAGAGAAGAAATGTCTATTATATTCACGTTTTTGCGGACCATGTTGTTTCTTCCTTCCTGATGTTCCAAAATACCTTCTTTTACCATTTCAAGTTTAGAGAACATCCTTTAGCCATTCTTTTAGGGTAGGTCTCTTGGCAACAAATTCTCTTAAGTTTTCCTTCATCTGAAAATGTCTAGATCTGTCCTCCATTCCTAAAAAATCTGTCATTGGGTTTATGACCTATGTTGACCTTTTTTTTTTCTTTCGATACCTTAAAAATATTATATTACTTCTTTTGGGCTTCCATAATTTTTCATGAGAAATTTACTGTCATTAGGAATGCTTTCACCTATAGCTAATGTAGCAATTTTCTCTGAACTTATCAAGGTTTTTTTTTCTTTTTGACCTATAGTCTTCAAAACTGTGATTATGATGTGTTTTGCACTGATTTCTTTGGGTTAATCAAGTCGGGTTTGCTCAACTTCTTGAATCATTTTTTGTCTCTTGGCAAATTTGGAAAGTTTACACCCATTATTTCCTCAAACACTTTTTTAGCCCTGTACTCCTCTCTTTCCTAAACTCAAAGACACAAATGTTAGATCTTTTATTGTAGATCCACAACACTTCTTACATTTTTCATTTTTCATCATTTTTTAATTGTGATTTTCTCTCTGTTGTTTAGATTGTCAATTTTCATTTTTCTTTCAATTCACTAATTGTTTTACTATTGAGATAATCCTTTGAACTCCTACTTCAGGTACTAGACTCTGTGGTTCTCAAGTTTCCATTTGCTTCTTCATAGTGTCGGTTTCTTTGTTGAGGCTTTCTATTTCTTTGCTGAGGCTTTCTATATTTTTATTTGTTTCAAGGGTGTTCTGTTGAAGGGTTTTTATCATAGCTGCATTAAAATCCTTGTCATTTCTACAATTTCTGTCATCTCACTGTTAACAATGATTATCTTTTCTCATGCAGATTTATATCTCCCTGGTTTTTGTAATAACAAATGGTTTTTTTAAATTAAAATCTGGGCATTTTCATATTATGTTATAAGACTCTGGGTCTTATTAAGATCTCCTGTTTTAAAGAGCTGTTTCTGACACTGCACATACAAAGGAATTGCGGAGACCATTTCTTTACTGCCAGTGGAAGTAGAAGTCCAAGTTCTCCACATGGCCTCTATTGACACCAGAGGTGAGGAGCTCCTTGTTGCGAATGGGCAGAAAGGTGGGTTCTGGCTACCCAGATGGTCTCCATTGATAACATGGTAACAGTGGCCTTGTTACCAGTGGACAATGGTGAAAGTCCCAATTCTCCACCAGGCCTCCTCCGACCCAGCAGGGATACTGAAGAGTGTCATGCTTCTTTTCTATTCACAATAAACATGCTACTGAATTATTGACAATTCTTCACACATCCTTAAAATCACAGATGCCAATAATACAAATATTGTGCATTTAGCTTGCATGTCATTGTTAAGCCTACTTAAACATTACCTGAGAGAGTGAAAATTCTGTATTAGTTATTAATGCCACTGGTATTATGCTTGCAGACAATTTTCTTGAATGTTCCAAATATTAACATGATGTTTAACTTGTGCTAACTTATATTTTTTGTTATTTTGGGTACATCTTTCCAATTAATTTTATGAGTCTAGATGTTTTAGACACTTTAATTGAAAATGTGTGCATTACCAGCATAGCAACCATTTCACTTTTAACCTAATAAAAACCTTCAGCACTAAATATACACAAAAACACCAGAAAGTGGTTTTTAAATAAAAAGCATATGCTTCAGTGCAAAACAATACCCCTTCATCCCATATTTTATTCCCTATATAATGAATACACCAATTTTCCTAAGGCTTTTATTAAGATTATGAATTCACTGGAAAGAATAGGCTTTTAGTTGCATTCAAAATTACAAGGCAACCATTTTTCAAGGTGAAACCTTGGTATTTTTTCCACTTAAATGGTTTATAATGTGCATATAGGGAAATTAAATAGACATATTATTAACTTATTAAATGTTTTATAAAATATTTGATGATAACCAAGCAAAAATATATCAACACTAAGATAAGGGGGGACATTCCCCATATGTGCATTATTATTATTTGAATGGTTCTTCAAATTTTAAGATGCTTCAGCAGAGGATGTGGCTGCATCACTGACGGGTTGTTCTTCGTTCAGTCATTCAGAGCAAAGTGCCATAATGGGTACTGGAAAACAACAATGGCTGAGATACCAAGCCATAGGCAATTGTACAGAGATTGGTGCATTCAATAGATGTATAGGCTAAACTGTAGGCCTGCTAGTTTGCCTGAGATATGGGGGTGGAGGAGAGAGAAGGCCAAAGGGGATGAGAGAAATCAACCTAGAATCAGAAAAAAATTTCAAAATTTCAAATTCTGCTCCCATAAAGAAGCTGAAATTTAAGTGGGTTAGTGTATAAAGTAATTTATACCCCAGAGTATTGTTGAAAACAATGAATTAACCAGCTGTCAATTATGGAACTTAGCAGCTTTGTGTGGTCAGGTGAAGTGGAAGTCAAAGAGAGCCCTACCAAAACCATTGTCATCTGAGGTACAGCGGGCATAACCAAAGCTACACCACTTGGGCAACAACATCAGAGGCTTCACATTAAAATCATCTGGCCGGTCATAAACGTAGCAGCAAATAACAGTAACAAGTTCTAGAGATGGGGAGAGAGGATAGCAGTTTCCAGAGTTGCTACAATTATTATCTAAAATGCACATTTCCAGCATAAAATTATGAGGCATACAAAGAAACAGGAAAGTATGACTCAGACATCAGGAAAACAAAATCAGAGACTGCCTGTGAAAGAATCCAGATGTCCAATTTAACAAGGAAAGCCGTCAAAGTATCCATTACAAATATATTCATAGAAAATCATGATTTAAAAAGTAAAGTATGATGACAATGCCACATCAAATAGGGAGTATCAGCAAAAAGACAGAAACCATAAAAAGAACCACAGAACTATTCTGTAATTGAAATAAAAATATAATCAATGGATTTTTTTTTTACCTAAGTGCCAATGCCATTCAATGGAAAAGAATCATCTCAACAAATCCTGCTAGAACAACAGGAAAGTCACATACCAAGGAATGAAACAGAACCTTTGCCTTTCACCGTATATAAAAACTTATACAAAATGGATCAAAGACCAAAATGTAATAGAGACAAACATAAAAATCTTAGAAGAAAGCTTATGAATAAATCTTTATAAACTTGGATTTGACAATGGATTCTTAGATACAATAATAAAAGCACAAGCAACCAAAGAAAATAGAAATAAACTGGACTTCATCAAAATTAAAAACTTTTCTCTTCAAAGGGCACTATCAAGAAACAACCCACAGAATTTAAGAAAATATTTGCAAATTATATATAATGAGACTTATACTGAGAAAATAAAAACGTTTCTTAACAAATTAAAAAATGGGCAAAGGATCTTAATAGACGTTTCTCCAGGAAATATATACACATAATCAATAAGTACTTGAAAAGATACTCAATATCATTAGTCATCTAGAAAATGCAAATCAAAAGAGCAATGAGACATACCCAAATACCCAAATACATACCCAAAATGGGAGCACCAAAATACATAAAACAGTTCATAACAAACATAAAGGAATAAAAAATAATACAATAATAATAGTGGACTTTAACACTCCACTTGCATTAATGGATAAATGATTCAAACAGAAAATCAACAAGGAAACACTATCTTTGAATGACATACTGGACCAGATGGATTTAACAGGTATCTTGAGAACATCGCATCTTAAAACAGTATATTACATATTCTTTTCGAGTGCACATAAAACATTCTCCAGAATATATCACATATTAAGCCACAAAATTAATCTCAACAAATTCAAAATGACTGAAGGCACACCATGCATCTTTTCTGACAATACTGCTATGAAACTAGGAATCAACCACAAGAAAACACCTAGAAAGAGCACAAATACAAGGTTAAATAACATGCTACTAAACAGTGAATGGTTCAACAAACAAATAAAAGAAAAATGAAAAATTACATGGAAACAAAACAAGAGAACAGAGGTCTATGAAACCAAGAGCTCATTCTTTAAAAAGGTCAACAAAATTGATAAACCTCATCAAAAAGAAAAAAAGGGAGAAAGAATTCAAAAAAAATAAGAAAAGAAATAACCAAAAGCACAGAAACACAAAGGATTATATGAGAATACTATGAAAAATTATATGCCAACCAACTGGACAACCTAGAAGAAATGAATGAATTCCTAAACACATGTAACCTACCAAAAATGAAACAGGAGGAAATAGAAAATTTGAATGGACCAATTACCAGCAATGAAACTGAATCAGTAATCAAAAACTTCCAATAAACAAAAGTACAGAATCAGATGCCTTCATAGGTGAATTCTCATAAACATTTAAAGAAGAGTTAATACTTATTCTTCTCAAACTATTCCAAAAAATAGAAGAGGAAGGAAAACTTTCAAATTCATTCTGAGACCAGCATTACCCTGATATCACAGCCAGATAAAGCCACCACACATAAAAAGACAACTATAGGCCATTATCTCTGATGAATATAGATGCAAAAAATCCTGAACACATCCTGAACAAAATCCTGAACAAAAGCAAACCAAGTCTAACAATACATTAAAAAATCATGCACCATGATCAAGTGGGATTTATTCCTGGGATGCAAGCAAAACAATCAACATGTTATATCACATCAACAAGAGGACAAAAACCATGCGATCGTTTCAATAGATGCAGAAGAAGCATCTAAGGAAGGACAACATCTATTCTTGATAAAAGCCCCCAAGAAAGTAGGTCTAGAGGGAACATACCTCAAAATAACGAAGGCTTTGTATGAAAATCCTACAGGCAATATCCGACTCAATAGGGAAAACCTGAGAACTTTACCCCAAAGATCAGGAACAAGACAAGGATGTTTACTCTCACCACTTTTATGTAACACAGTACTGGAAGTCCTAGGTACAGCAATCAGACAAGAGAAAACAACAAAAGACATCCAAATTGGTAAGAAATAAGTAAAACTTTCACTATTTGCAGATGACATGAGACTATATATAGAAAACCCTGAAGACTCCACCAAAAAACTACTAAAACTGATAAATAAACTCACAATTCTATGGTCAATTAATCTTGACCAAGGAAGAAAGAATAAACAATGGGAAAAAGACAGTCTGCTCACAAATGATGCTGGGAAAACTGGACAGCTACATGCAAAAGAATGAAACTGGACCACTTTCTTACATCACACACAAAAATAAACTCAAATGGATTAAAGACGAAAGTGCAAGACTGAAGCCACAAAAATTTTAGAAGAGAGCATAGGCAGTAATCTCTCTTATATAGGCCATAGGAACATTTGTCGAGACATATCTCCTGAGGCAAGGGAAACAAAAGCAAACTATGGAACTATATCAAAATAAAAAGCTTCTGCACAGTGAAGGAAACAACCAATAAAACTAAAAGGCAAACTACTGAATGGCAGACGTTATTTGCAAATGACATATCCAATAAAGGGTTAGTATCCAAATTATATAAAGAACTTGCAACTCAACGTCCAAAAAACAAATAATCCAATTAAATAATAGGTAGAAGACATGAACAGACACTTCTCCAAAGATATACAGATGGCCAACAGACACATGAAAAGATGCTCAACACCACTGATCATCAGGAAAATGCAAATCAAAACTACCATGACATATAACCTCACATCTGTCAGAATGGCTAGAATCAACAATACGAGAAACAACAGGGGTTGGTGAGGATTTGGAGAAAGAGGAACGCTCTTTGTACTAGAAGGTGAGAATGTAAACTGGTACAGCCACTGTGGAAAACAGTATGGACGTTCCTCAAAAGTTAAAAATGGAACTACCCTACAAACCAGTAATATTGCTACTGGGTATTTAACCAAAGAATAAAAAAACAGTAATTTGAAGGGATACATGCATCCTTATGTTTATTGCAGCATTACTTACAATAGTCAAACTATGGAAGCAACTCAACTGTCCATTGATAGATCAATGGATAAAGAACACATGCTATATATATATACAATGGAATATTATATATAAAAAATATATATATATAAAATATTATATATAAAAAATAATGAAATCTTTCCATTTGCAACAACATGGATGGAGCTATAGAGTATAATGCTAAGTTAAATAAGTCAGAGAAAAATAAATATCATATGATTCACTCATATATGGAATTTAAGAAACAAAATAAAGGAAAAAAAGAAACAAACCAAGAAACGGACTCTTAATTATAGAGAACTGATGGTTATTGGAGGGGAGGTGGGTGGGTGAAACTGGTGAAGGGGAATAAAGAATATACTTATCTTGATGAGCATTGAGTAATTTTCTAGAATTGTTGAATCACTGTATCATACACATGAAACTAACATAACACTGTATATTAACTACAATGGAATTAAAATTTAAAAACTCAATAAAAAACTATATTTCAATCACATATTTAAATACTATCAGAAAGGCTTTCCTTGATCACTCTTCCATCATTCTATATACTCCTCCTGGTTTCATTTATATTTTATTACTATTTGAAGTAAAGGGTAGGGAATTTGTTTACTTTGTCCACAGCTATATTCCCAATGCCTAGAATGGTGCTTAATATAGATGTGCAATAAATATTTGTAGAATAAATAATGAATGTGCAAGTCATTTTACAGATATTTTCCATGTTAATACATAAAGATCTACCTTAATATTTCTAATGTTTCCATATTTTTCCTCTGTGCTGACATCTAGTACCATATAGGTAATCTGTCATATTGATAAGAGCCCCTGTGCCTCTACACAGGGTGTGTGTGTGTAAAACCACTGAATTCCAGTAAAAAAATGTTGGGTTGAACTCATGTTTAACCATAAAACAAGTACAAAATGCTAAGAAAAACAAAAAAAAAAATGAATTTGAAGGGGTGTGTATATATATATGTACATATTTGAGACCTAAGTAAATTTTTGTAAAAGAGGGTAGGGGTACCAGATTTAGTACATAAAATATAAATAAGATGCCTATAAATTGGCATGTCAGATAAACAACGAATAACTAGAAAGGAAAGAAAGAAGGAAGGAGACAAGGGAAAGAGGAGAGAAATAAAGAGAGAAATAAAGAAACAATGAAATAAAGAAAGAGAAAGGGATAAAAACAATAATTAGAGATTAATAGAGGGCTCTTAGAAGTTCAAATCATTGCTCAGATGCAATTTAAACAAAAATTTTAAGACTTTTCTCAAGAAGCAGAGAGAACAAAATTCATAAAATAAGCAAAATATGTTTTAATGCAGAGGATTAAATTAAGAAGCCCATTATCTAACTGATAAGAATTCCAGAAAGCAAAGACTCAATACTCAAATAATGCTATTTTAATGTATTTGGGTCTAAAGATGGACTAGATATGTCAAGTGCTCAGCAAAATGAATAAAAACATACATACATGACATCACCGAAAAGTTTCTGAAAATTAGAGTTAAGAGATGCTCCAAAAACCCAAAAAGGAAGAGATAAGACACAAAGAGACAAAATAAGAAGGGTATGAGACTACTCAGCAGGAGTATTGCTACCTTTTTTTTTTTTTTTTATGAATATTTCCTTAGAAACTATCCTCAACCTAGAATTCTATACTCAGTTCTTGGGCATAGAAGTTAAAAAGAAAGCATAGTAAATGTATTTCCAAGCACATAATAAGGGCACAGCAATTTTGCTTTGATATATCTTTCTAAAATAGTGACATGAAGAGGGCACCGGGGTGGCCCAGTTGGTTAAGCCTCAGACTTTGGCTCAGGTCATGGTCTCAAGGTTCATGAGTTTGAGCTCCACATCTGGTTGTCTGCTGTCAGTGCAGAGACTGCTTCGCATCCTCTGCCCCCCTCTTTCTGTTCTTCCATCTCTCACTCTCAAAAATAAACATTTTTTTTAAGTTACATGAAGGATGTAACAATAGAATAAAGATATAAACGGAGAAAGTGAAAATCTTGGGCTTCAAGTAGCAATGAATACATCCTTGCTAGAATGATACAATACAGTGAATTTTAAAATAAGCAGCACCTACTGAACACAGTGGCAGACAGGTCTCACTGACCCTCAATACACAGGACTAAAAAATAATTGATGTTAGAACAACTGAAATATTTCAAGAAAACAAAAAGAAAAATATTGAAAGAGAAAGAGACAAATGGAAATTAAAGAGCAAATAGTCTACTGAAGTAAGGAACTATGATTAGAATACACAGGCCAGGGGGGCCTTGGTGGCTCGGTCAGTTGGGCGTTCATTCTACTTTAGCTCAGGTCATGATCTCACAGTTCAGTTCCTGAGTTCCAGCCCCGCATGGAGCACTCTGCTGTGAGCACAGAGCCTCTGTCCCCCTCTCAGCCCCTTTCCCACTCATATTCTCTCGTGCTCGTTCACCCTGGCTCTCTCTCAATAAAAAAGAAAAAGAAAAAAGAATGTACAGGCCAGCTTGGCATCAAAGCATTTGAATAATTATATTAATATAAACCCTTTATATGGATTATAAATAGCGTTTTAACAATTTTGGAGAATGAGATAGAAGATATGAGGACAGTGTAAGAGAACTACATGTTCATCCACCATTTATAGCATATGTAAACAGATCATTTTTAAATTGAGTCTGGACCTCATTTACTTGTGAATATTTTATTTTCCTTTTTTGTTAGTTACTGAAATTTGCTCTTCATTTTTAAAATTCTACATTAGCAGGGTATGCCAAGGTCTTTCTTCATTCATCATATTCATCCTTTGTTAGACTCTTTCAATTTGAATATTCTATTCACCCAAAACAAATATCCTTCTATTGTCTTTTAGATTTCTTTCCCTTACCTATCTCTGACTCCTTTTATTAGACATCCTATGATACAGATATGGGATACTGTAATCATTCTCCATGCCTCTTAACTTTTATCTCATGTTTTCTGACTTTTAATCTCTTTGCTCAGCATTCATGCAAATTTAGTGCATTTTTTGCAAATTTCCTTGACCTTATCTTACTTATATTACCTGACCTCTTTTGCTTTTTCAGTCACTCCAATAGTTACATAGAAGCATCTCATTGTGATTTTAGTTCGCATTTCCCTAAGAGTTATGGTACTGAGTCACTTTTCATGTTTATTTGTAATCTGTGTATCTTTTTTTGGTGAGGTATATGTTTACAACTCTTACCACCTTATATTAAGTTTTTATTATTCGACTTTTGGGAGTTTTAAAATATATTCTCAATACAAATTCTTAGTCAGAAAGGTTTTAGGCAAATATTTTCTCCTGGTCTGTGTCATGCATTTTTATTTCCTTTACAGTGTCTTTCATTGAACAAAATTTTAATGTTGATAAATTTCAATATATCATTTTTTTGAATCATGCTTTTGTGTTACATATAAAAGTCCGTGCCTAATTCAAGACCATTTACAAAATTATTTTGATTATTCCACTTTCCATACTAATTTTGGAATCAGATTGTCAATATCTATTTTTTAAAGTGGATGAGGTATTTGGTTGGAATTGCATTGAACCTATAGAAGAAAATGGTGAGAAGTGACACCAGAACATGAAGACATCTTATCTTATAGAGACATTCTTTGACATGTCTTCAATATTGCTAAACACTTTTGATGGTATATTGGAAATTTGGAGGCAGCCACAGTTATTCAAATGTAATTCTGCTAAATAATGTGGGTTTTCAAGCTGCATAATTCGATAAAGTTATAACTAAAAAGTAAATAGTGACATCTGCAAGATGACAAGAAGGAAGCCCTCCACCCTCCTTCTGCCAACACACAGAGAATCAGCAACAATTCACAGATAAATTCCTTTGTGAAAACCTAGAAACTAATTGAAAGGTTCCTGCACCCAAAGTGAATACAAAACCAGATCAACTGAAGCCTGTATGGAGATCAGGACACTTTTTTACTGGAGTTCCTGCCTCTGGCACAACACTATACAATCAGAAGAAGACCACTTAGCATCCAATTTCCTCCAGGAGAGGAAGGAAAGTTCATGGACCTAGTGTCCCAACTTTACTGAGAGGAGTCCCCAGAGAACCGGCTTCTATCTTGGCAATCTTAGAGCTCTGATAGGTCTGGAAAAGTCCAGCAAACCAGTAGTAAACGGAGACAGAGGCTTCTCTGAAGACGGAGGCATGGGCTCATAGACACCATTCTCAGAATGAATGGATGAAAAATCCCAATTCTTAGCTGCCCGTTAGGGAGGCAAAGTGTTGGTCTCTGTGTCCAATGCTCCAACTTTGTCAATGTTGAGCAAAGAGCCAGTATCTGACTTACCAATTTTGGACAAATTTAGCTCAAAACCAAATTTGAACAAATTTGGACAATTTGGGTCAAAACCACATTGAGATATCATCTCACACACCTTTTAGGATAACTATTATCCATAATCAAATAGCAAGTGTTAGTAATGATGTGAAGAAACTGACACACTTGAAGACCCTTGGTAGGAATGTAAATGGTGCAGCCACTTATGGAAAATAGTATGGAATTTCCTCAAAAAAAGATAAAAATAAAAATAGAACTATCATATGACCCAGCAATGCCAGCTCTGCGTATTTATTCAACACAATTGAAACCAGCATCTCCAAGAGATATTAACAGTCTCATGTTCATCACGGCATCCCTCACATAAGCCAAGATGTGGAAACAATCTAAATATTCCTCCACAAGTAGATAAGCATATGAGGAAAATGTTGTAAAACATGCAATGGGACTTTACTGAGCCTTGAAAAGAAAGGAAATTCTGCAATATACCACAAGATGGATAAATCTTCAGGACATTAAGCTAAGTGAAATAAGCCAATCACAGAAAGACAAATACGGCATGATTCCACTTACATGAGATGCCTGAAATAGTCAAATTCATATAATCAAAGACTGGAATAGTGGTTTCAAGGGAACAGAGGGAGAGGGATAGGAGGAGATACAAATTAATGGGAATAAAGTTTCAGTTAAGTAAGATGAGTAAGTTCTATAGATCTGTGCAAACTGTCATATAGTCAATAATAATGCAACGTGCACTCTATTTGCTAGGAGGATAGCTCTCATATTGTGTTCTTAACAGAATAAAAGAGATTCTTAAATAGTTATTAAACAGTCCTCACAAATCTTATGAGGTTTCCAAAATAATTTTTGCAATGGAAATATTATGATAAAAGCTTCCCGAGTTTACAATACGCATTTGTATGCTTAAATATAGAATTATCTGCTCAGAGATTGCATTTTCGTATTTTCTGTTCACATGAACATTAACCTTTTTTACACTTTTCTATTAAACTGCAAATATATCGAGTGGAAATAAAATATTATTGTCATCTCTCCTGTGCCCCTGTCACAAGGATGTGCATTTGGTAGTCAACACTGTTGCTGAAGACGTAAATTCGTAACAGAACTTGGAAAAGACTAAATGACTCCAAGTCAAAGTACTAAAATTTCCCTTTCATTTCTTAATCCTTCTAGATTATTCAGTCAATGTCAATGGGTTTGTTGGCCATAGTGACAGTACATAATTCCGGGGTATTTGTCCTTGAGTTTCATAGATACAAGAAGAATACATTATCTAATTTGCAAAAACCTCAAATCCATTTTGAAATTATGAAAGCCTACTATACTAAACAAGTATCCTAAAAGGAGGAAGGGTAGTGGTTTGTTCACACATCCCCATAACAGTAAGCAGGATGGATTATGGAAGACGAGAAGCTAAAAGGACAACAAAATTAGTAGCATGTCTTATACATTATTTGCTTGCTCTGCCTTCATGAAGTAATTAATAGAATAAATATAAGAAAATGTCTTAGTATAGTTTTGCAGAAATTCATTGTGAAAATTTGACATATTGGAAGGGTTTATTTTTGTGTGGTATTTACACATCCATACACTTTGTGTGTGTTTTACGTGTGTGCATTATTTCTCTTCTTTGTTCCTTATGGGAATGTCAGGAATAATATTAGTTGCTTTTTCTTTTTTTTTCCCCCAGGGGAGAGACATAAATGATTTTTTTTCTTCAGGGGAGTCTTTTTTTTTTCAGGGGAGTCATTTAAAGGATCCTTTTTAGTGTGATACATATATGATGAGTGTGTAAAAAAAACATTCACATCCTTATTAGAAATTTCACACATTGAATTCATAGAGATAAGAATTTTTTTTACTTCTTTCCATTTTGATGTAATAATATTAACTGATAAGAAGAGAGAAAGGAATAGTGTTTCTGATTTCTTCTTGCCAGGATATCTGCTAAAAAATGACCATCTACTTGGCTATTTAACAAAATGTGATTTTATTTGGATTCATGTATTTAATTAAATATAAATGTAACATGTATTATAACATGTAACATGTATTATAAATAAACATGTATTTAATTTAATTCATGTATTTAATTAAATTCATGTATTTAATTAAGAGAGATAACTGTTAATAACTGGAAAGTATGTGGAGGCCGGGTAAGATAAATGAAGGGAATTGCATTTTACTGAATGTCCCTGACTGCCAGACACTGTGTTAATCACTTTTTCAGCATTTTATTATCTTCACTTTAGATGAAAGAAGTGAACCAACTAGCCTAATGTTCCACAACCAGTGAGTGAGACTCATCTACAGAACTCATGATTCTTCTCTAATTCCTGTACAAACTATTTGATGGCTTTGTGACTGACCAGACATATTTCCACCTATCATGGGATATGTTAGCAACCTTAAATCATGTCCTCAATCAGAATTATATCAAAATTCAAATTGGCAAGTTTTTAAAGATAAACTTATCTATAAAACAATATCTTAATGGATCACTCTTAGAAAAATGTGTAGTTGAAGAAAACTCCTTGGTTCTTCATATCCTTGAGCTTAACAACCAACCAAAAAACAAAGAACTCTCTCAATCTACTGGGCCCAGAGGCAAAAGAATGTAAGTCCCAGCCAGGAAAGAAGGAACCATGAGGACTGAGAAACAAGAGTAGTAGTCAGAAGAGCTCAGTTTGATCTTGTAAAAGGACAAAAGCAGGTGGGAGGCAGGGAGGTTCAGCTGACTGCCTCAGAGAACAAGCATTAATTTTATCTATCTGCTATCTTTGGGGTATAACAGAGGGAAGGGATGATAAACTTGTCACTGATGGAGAGCTACTGACAAGTCATTATTTATCAGAAAAGCTGCTTAAACTACAGTCAGTAATTCCCAGCTACACAGAGGGATGAGAGAACCTAGGACAGGCAATGCAGCATTTAAAAAAAAATTTTGTATGTTTTTATTTATTTTTGAGAGAGACACAGAGCACGAGTGGGGGAGGGGCAGAGAGAGAGAGAGGGGGAGACAGAATCTGAAGCAGGCTCCAGACTCTGAGCTGTCAGCATAGTGCCTGACACGGGGCTCGAACTCCTGAACAGCGAGTTCATAACCTGCGCTGAAGTCGGACGCTTAACTGACTAAGCCACCCAGGCTCCCCAATGTAGCATCTTCTAATACATCCAATGCAAGAGGTTCAGATAGGGACATCTTTATCGCACTACTCAAAGTTCAGGCCACTGAAGACCTGAACAGTGCCACGCTTCTCAAAAACCAGAAAGAGAAAGCTAAAACCTCAGAGGGTAAAAGGAGAGTAACTGCTAGGGAGGCTGCTATGGAAGTCCTCAAGAATCAGGGCAAGCTGCCCTCAAACTTCCATTCAAATCATCTTTATGGGTCCTTACATATTTGTCAAGTGGACTCTGAAGTATGGCATCTTACTAACACTGAACAAAGTTAGACAAATCTTTAAAAGTACCAAATTTCTAACCTCAAGCTACTGTAATGTAAGACGATAGAGACAAGAATAAATGCAATGAAATATGTGACATAAAATTACTAGTCTTCCTTTATATGTTCTTTTCCAGTCATATTCATTATGATGAAATGTATCACGTACTTTGAAATATTTCCTATACCTCACTAAAACATAAAAAAATAAATAAAATATTTCTTATCTTTGCAACTACAAATTTTTTTCAGGCAGCTAAACAACGAACACACAAGAGAATTCTGAGTATAAATTCCTTTGTTCTGAATGACAGTTTGCATTTTTTTGGTAACATATTCTTAAATAATACAGCATTATCTGTCCTGGGAGAATCTTCCTCATAGTTTGTTTTCTATTTTGTGTAAGAAAATTTGCAAGCTGAATGCTACATTAACATATTCATTTAATAAGGCCATGAGATGCCATGTAAAGCCCCTTTCCTTCCAAATATTTAAATTAAAAAAAAAAAAACCTATTCAAATTGCAACCTTCAGGTTTCTGGCAAATGACACCATGCAGGAATTTAAGGATAGACATAATAAAGCAACAATTCTACTTTGCCACCTCACCTTTCTCTCAGCATAAGCAAGCCAGATTCTGTAGCTCAGAGTACAGAATGACGATGAGTCCATTTTTTTTTTCAATAAAGAAAATAACAGTAGGATTGTGATGATTTAGAGCCACAAAGCAAATAATGACAATCTTGTAGAGTCCTGTTCTCTACCACTTGACTTTCAGAAACAACCATTTCATAAAAGTCCTATTTACTTTTGCTTTAATTTACAATTATTGAAATTTTAATAAGGATTTTGCAGCAACACCAGCCATCACATACTTCCAGTGAGGAATTATAACTTTATTGCAGCCCACACTGACAGCCAACTCATAAAAATGAATGACATTCTATATCATAACATCTAGGCCGTTCAGAATGTTAATAGCTTACTTCATCTTTCTTTGGCATAATGAGGCAGACAGTGTAACAATATTCAACACGAAAATGAAGATTAAGAAAATTTGAATTGAGGCAGGAAAGTAACATTTAACAGGATTCAGACAACATTCAGATTAAAAGTTTCAATTAAAACACTGTTAGCAAGCTTTTTATCAAAGAAGCAAAGCTTTGTCACCCAAGACCAATCACTATTTTGAATAATGTTTATCTGTAGACATTCTTAGATCTTCAGAAGCCTCTATTTCTACAATGTTCCAAAGTTTCTGACCCAGTTCAGCACCGCAAGGTTCACTGGATCAGATGAAACTATAACAGGTAATTGAGTTAAAATAATGTCTTTGAGTTAAAACATGTCTTTTAGATACAGAAGCTGAGATAATAATTATCTCTATGAAAATCATTCTTTAATCCAGTAGCTTTAAACTTTTATACTTTTTTTTAAATTCTGTAGTTTATCTTTGGGTTGAGATTAATCAAAAGGCAGTTGAGAGCAGGAGAAATTTTAAAACTGTAAATATGATATATGAATACAAAGTTTACATAAATATAAAAATATATTAAATAACATATATTTTATGTGTTATATATTTTGCATTTCCATATGTATGGGAAAATGCAATAACCATTAAGAATAAGTGAAAACAAAGTTAGATACTCATAGTAGCATATGAAATTTGAAGCTCAGTATCCACCTTTGTAAAATTGTATTTCAACACTAAAAATAAGGTATTTCTGGTTCTCTATATCTTTAGATAGAATTAAGAAATTCATTTTTCTCATCTATGTATTTGGGGTATCAATACAGAAAATTTTAGCTTGTTTGCCTGAACTGCCCAAAATGAAGCAGACAGAGAAAGTGGCCGAAGCTAGCCACAGGTGGGGTAAATGTATTTTTGTATTCTATAGCTGAATACAGCGGTGCCTGGGTGGCTCAGTCGGTTAAGCGTCTGACTTCAGCTCAGGTCATGATCTCACAGTTCGTGGGTTCGGGCCCCACGTCAGGCTCTATGCTGACAGCTCAGAGCCTGGAGCCTACTTCAGATTCTGTGTCTCCCCCCCTCTCTCTCTCTGCCTCACCCCTGCTCATGTTCTCTGTTTCTCAACAATAAATAAATGTTAAAAAAAATTAAAAAAAAATAAAGCTGAATACAAATTCAGGGAGGTGGAAGGGGTTAGGGACAAATCCTCTATGACTAATAAACTTTCACTACAAATGAGATAATAAGAGAATGATAATGTGTCATATGTAAGTGTTGTCACATTTCTATAGCTTATGATATTAGAGGAAGCAAAATACTAGAAAATACAACTGTTATTTTACATTTTTTTTTAATTTAAAAAAAAATTTTAATGTTTCTATTTATTTTCGAAGGAGAGAGAGAGAGAGAGCATGAGTGGGGAGGAGCAGAGAGAGAGAGAGACACAGAATTCGAAGCAGACTCCAGGCTCTAAGCTGTCAGCACAGAGCCCAATGAGGGGCTCAAATCTACAAACTGTGAGATCATGACCTGAGCCGAAGTTGGACGCTCAACCGACTGAGCCACCCAGGCACCATAACTATGATTATTGTAATCTAATTAAATTTGCTCCTCACTTTTTAAGATATTTAGAATCCCATCAGTACCCTTTTAATAAGTGTTACACCATCATTTGTAATGCGAGATTTTCCAAAATTGCTTATATAGTTACATTATTTAAATTTCTCTTCATTCTTCTTTATTTGAAAGGCATTTTTTTCCTATTCAGATGACTGCAGGATTTCCTGACTATATTAAACTTTTTTTTTTCCTGATTTATGCTATTTATGCTAATTGCATTTTGTTTTCATGTATTATCCAATTGTCAGAGATCTTCGCATTATAGCTAGTACTTTCATTTAGTACTTCAATTACTATGGACTCATAGGTCATTAAAAATTTTATGATGGTACAATTACATAGCTACTTTTAAATAGATTTAACGATTTGTTGAATTCTTTTAATTTATCACATTTTGTTAAATTTTTCTTGGAAAATCTCTCTATACCCACCCATTATATTTAATATTTGTTGCATTAATGCATTTTAAACTCTTGTATCTGTAACTTCAGATTTTTAATAAAAAGCAGTAATTGCTTCTATTTTCTTTCCCTTCATGATTATCCTATGATCCATATTGTATTTTGGATCCTAATCTTGGGAAATCAAAATTTATCCTTTTTAGGGATGGTGACCTCTCAACTTTATCCTTTTCTACAGTTAAGTTTTTAAAGAAAGATATGCTGTCATTTGTAACACATCTTTGAGATCATGCAGTTTAATGTTCACTCACAGGAACAAAGAGAACACATATTTTCCCAAGAATTAAAATGCAAAGGAGAGGTATCACCTCCTTTACTGGCCCTAGTCATCATTGCTGATAACTGTTTAAGTAATTTAATATTTCAGCACATTAACTTTCTCATACATAAAATAGGTACATTCTTTTCGTTTTACCTATTTTTTCCTCTTTTCTTTCTTGTCAAATTGGAGCAGCTTTAAAAATTGCTACATTTCAAAAGAGTAAATTTACCTTTGGGAGCAACGTAGATCAAATCAAGGAGGGAGATGCAAAGAGGCAGTGCGACCATTTCAGTAAAACAATCAAGAAACAATAAGTAGTTCTATTTGAAGTATATCTCACAAAAGCATACAATATGGTGGCTACAGCATGGTTTTTAGAGTCATAATAATATAGAGACACCTGGGTGCCTCAGTCAGTTGAGGGTCCAACTCTTGATTTTGGCTCAGGTCATGATCCCAGGGTGGGATGAAGCCCCACATGGGTTCCACACTCAGTATGGAGCCTGCTTGAGATTCTCTCTCTCCCCTTCTCTCCTGCTCATACTCTCTAATTTGTATACATACACATACACACGCACACATAGTCATAATAACATATATTTGAATCACATTTACAGTGTGGCTTTTGACACATTCCCTCTTACATCCTTCTGTATAGTTTTGCTTTTATAAATAAAATAAGGATAATAAAACCTTCCTATGAATGTGGGTACAAGAATTAATAAAACTGTGGAGGCAAATTGATCAACATCATACTAGCAGATAAGAATTTTAAGTAATCAGCTATATGAATCTGTACGTATTAAGCCTTCATTCATTTGCATTTTAATGACAAGATTGTATGAAACAAAGAAAACCTACCCTGGCAGAACAACCAAAAAGTGACCTTTCTGTTTCATAATGTTTTAGTGGACTGCACTTATGTAAAATTCAAACAGCTCACCTAAGAAATAGCTCAAACTAACCCTTGTGAAAAATGTTCCTTTCTGGAAGAAACTACTTTGAAGATGATGAATGTAAAACTGTCTAGACGTGCAAATCTAGATGTGCAGTTTTCTGATGCAACTGTAGAATTAATCTGATAAAATAACATTATAAATCATTGCAAATGTACACTGGGTAGCTTCTAAAAATTAAATTGACATTCTTGCCTGAGTTGTGAAAATTATGTATTATGGTTTAGGTATGTCAAGTAGTAAACCCTTCTCGTGGAATAGGGGAAGGAAAGACATAAATCAAATCTTTCTGACTAATGATTTAAATAAAGGTATAATTTGATTTAATTTGAATCTCATTGATCCTAACTCTAGTCAATTTCTGATTAGCTGTGAGTAGAGATGCATAAAGCAAACAATTTGAGTAGTTTAGGAACTGATGTAGCAAGTGACGTTATATTAGTCAAAGAGCCTCTAGCCTTCTGCTCATTGAAATCAAGAAAGAGACTAGCTATCCAATGGAAATCATGGGATAACTTCCAGAGTCATATCTTTATGTAATAACAAATCAGACCTATCATTACTATGGAAAGGAGATAGCTTGGCTACTTTACGAAATAAAAAAGAAAAGAAAAGAAAAGAAAAAAAAAAGAACCTAAGAACTTACAGATAATATAACCTAAACAAAACCGTATGGCAGTACCCTGGCTTATTGAACTCACTGACATTGGAATCAGTCCAAACTCGGTTTGAATCTTGACACAGTCACTTATTAGCTGTGCTATCTTTAGCAAATCACTTAACATCTCTGAGCCTTAGCTTGGTCATCAGTAAATAGGATTTATAACACTTTATTCACATTGTTGTAAAAAAGATTAGAGATAATATATGCAAAGTATATTGGCAAAGAGTGTTTCATAAATTGTAGCAATTATTATAAATGGATGATGATGATGATGATTACCTCTTGCCTATAAATTGCCCATTCTTGAGAGCCCTTATGATTCTTTTCTCCTGGGAAGCTTCCCTTTATGTTTAACTAGATTTCACGTATATAAATAAATGGACATAGAAAATTATGTAATTTTGTATTTCCACCCCTATCCTTCAGCCCACCCTGGTTGGTACTGCGAAAAGACTAGTAAGCTTGGCAGAAGCAGTTTCCTTTATTCTAATCAACGCTGCTCTCTAGTACATGTCTACTTTCAGTTATATCGCCATCCAAGAATGGGGAAACCAACTTTATTGGCTATCTCCTGCAAATTTACAGAACTAAAGGAAAATAGTTATATATGACAAGGTTCCACCAGCTTATAACACAAAACAAGATCTTGTTATTTGTTAGTCCTAAAATTATAATAACTCATCATCCCATCCCACTACTCTGCAGTAAGTACATTTTTAATTTTTTACTTTTAGTTTTGTTGATTTGTTCATTAGTCTCACTTCCCCAAATACTTT
This sequence comes from Panthera tigris, assembly GCF_018350195.1. Lineage (NCBI taxonomy): Eukaryota > Metazoa > Chordata > Mammalia > Carnivora > Felidae > Panthera > Panthera tigris. The sequence continues at coordinate 56,594,635 of NC_056665.1, read as the reverse complement.
CTTTATTCCCTAAAATTAGGCATATATATTCCACATATTATGATGACCTTGTAGTTCAGGCATCCAGTTGGTTGGCTATACTGCCCATCACCTTCACAGTTCCTGAAGCACTTACACAGGTGCTAATGTGGACTTACATTGTTCCATATGTGGGAACAAACACTTCCCTTAATCTTAACAGTGATAGCTGAGACAATGCTGCACTACTTAAACAAGATTTAGTAATTTCAAGTATAAAAGAATGTACATATAGCACACAGAGGGAAGTGCTCCACTTCACTACAAGCACACACACAGATTTAGACCTACAACTATTCGTAGAAGTTTCAAGTAGAATGTCTCTTGTCTGATTCCCCAAATGCTCCCCTGAAGCAGAAGGTAAGTTACTTTGTTACCATGATGTATTCTTTCCATACTACACTGATTCCAAGGCCAATAGTCACAAACTTCAGAAAGGAAAAGAAAGCACCTCATGGCCACAGCCCACAATTCATCTTTCCAGTCCTCATGTTGTGTTCAATCTTTTAAGAACCATGTATGGTTGGCATTTTCAAAGCTCTCAGAAGATACTCATCTCCACTTCCTGGAGTGAAACTGCTTGATGAGTGTCCATGGAATAATCCCAGCAGCATACAACTGCACAATATGAACATCTTCCCTAAGAATGGGTATGCAGTCACATTTGGGACACCACCCAGCTAGTCCAAGTTGAGTTTTGGTTGCCCAGTCCAGTCTCCTTTTTACTATATTCTCACTGCTGCAGGATAAAAATCAGGCTTGCATGTCTTTTTTTTTCCCCTCCAATCTGTGTGGCACTTGTTGCCAATTTAGTAAAATAACTTGTTGGACAAAATAAAAAACAAACATTCTGACCAAGATTAAGTAATGATTTCCAGGGATGGTAAAATCTAAACCCTTACATTACGAAGAAACCACAAACTCACTGCAAAGCAGAATATCTGCCTAGACAGACCACCACTCACATGCACTAACGAGAATACTTGCTTTCCTGGTATTAAACTTTCTATTCACTGGTCCTAACAAGCTCAATTTCTCATTTTTGTCACTGATTTGTAGGAAGTAAATTTATTTTTCTTCTGAAATCCAGGGAAAATGTGTCAACATTTTAAAATAATCTAAAGTTTTGACACTTAGTGACACTGAGAAAAGTGTGTTTATTTTTTAAGTTTATTTATCTTGAGAGAAAGAGAGAGAGTGTGTGAGCAGGGTAGGGGCAAAGAGAGAGAGGGAGACAGAATCCCAGGCAGGATCCAGTTTGTCAGCACAGAGCCCAACACAGAGCTCCATCTCATGAAACTGTGAGATCATGACCTGGGCTGAAATCAAGAGTTGGACACTCAACCTACAGAACCACTCAGGCACCCCAAGAAAAATGTGTTTAAAAATAAAAGAATTCTTAAGTTAACTCAAGCTTTTCCCAGGAATAATTGATGGATACTTGTTTTACATTTGTATAATTAAATAATCATATATTTGCAATTTTTTTACTAAGAAGTAAAACCTCAAAAATAAATCCATGTCATAACCTCTTTAAAACTTAAAATTGTACAGATCAGGTCATGATCTCACAGTTCATGAGTTCAAGCCCTGTGTTTGGCTCTGGGCTGACAGTGCAGAGCTTGCTTGGGATTCTCTCTCTTCCTCTCTCTCTGCTCCTTCACCATTCACTCCATGTCTCTCTCTCAAAATAGATAAACAAACTTAAAAAATGCATAAAATTGAAAAAAGTTTTGCAATTACTGTTTTCCATTAAATTTTCAGGAATAAAAAAAAGGAAGAGTCACAAATGTAAATATGCTTTTATAATTCTTTATGAAAATATGATATTCATTGTAAGAATTTGCTTTTGAAAGGGTAGTACCTTTGAAAGGGCATTTGGCTATCCCAAATGATTTTTTGTTTTGATATTTGTTTTGATAGAGAGAGACAGAGAATCTTGAGCAGGCTCCACGGGGGCTTAATCTCACTACCATGAGATCATGACCTGAGCTGAAACCAAAAGTTGGATGCTTAACCCACTGAGCCAGGCAGGTGCCCCTTTAAAATAAACTCTAATTTCCCCAAATCTAAAGATTACTCTTCTGGGCTCTTACTTGTAATGAAATATATTAATTGTGTCAATTTATAATTATTCTGTTAAGTAGTTTATCAATATTTTTAAAGTTTCTTCATTTATTTTGAGAGAGACAGAAACAGTGCCAGTGGGAGAGGGGCAGAGAGAGGGAGAGTGAGAATCCCAAGCAGGCTCCATGTTCCCAGGGCAGAGCCTGGCTTGGGGCTTGAATTCACAAAACAGTGAGCTCAGGATGTGAGCCAAAACCAAGAGTCAGACACTTACCTGACCAAGCCACCCAGGTGCCCCAGTAGTTTAGCAATATTCAATTAATCTTGTTTTGAATCAAAATAATTGTATTCTTCTAAGTCAAATTCTAAGTCTACTTAGACATTAGCCTGGAGTTCCAAGCTAGAAGCAAGGATTGAAAGGAATAATAAGAGGAAGAACCTAATTTATCAGTTAATTGCCATAGACTCTTTACCATCATAAAAAAGAAATGTGCCCTCACAAGAGGAGAAGCAAAACTAAAATTAACCAAATGTCCATCAAAAGAAATTGTACTACAAATTGCAGCAAATTGTAGTATATCACAGAATGGAATAGTATTCAGCAATAAAAACGAGCAAACTATCAACACACAGAAATATAATGAATTCCAAAAACATCATCTGGACTGAAAGAAGTCAGACATAAAAAAACTACATATGCTATGGTTCCATTTATATCACATTCAAGAATTGGCAGAACCAGTTGGAGATCTTAGAAGTCAAATCACTGCTTGCCTTAGGCTTGGGGATTATTTCCTGGAACAAAGCATGAATAAATTTTATGAGATGATAGAAACGTTGAATGTCCTGATTCAGGTGTGGGTTACCTGAGGCATATACATTTGAGATGTCTGTATTTCACTCTATAAATAGAATACCTCAGTAAATATAATAAAGTTGAAGACAGGTAAATAAGAGAAAAAAAAATGTCATGCTAAAGAGGAGGTTTGCCTCCAAAAGAGAAGCCCTAGCAGAGGTGCTTTAGCTAGAACAAAATTAAGACTTCTGAAGAAAAAAAGCAGATATCTGGAAAAGAGTAGCTTCTCTGTAAATCAAAAAAGAAAAAGCAGAAATAGATAAAAATCATTGTGGTTCTTATGACTTTAGTGCATAGCAAAGTAATAGGACTATATATACAGACTTCAGCATAATGAGCTTTTCCAATCTGGCACAAGGATTTTCAGTCCTGCATCTCTTTGGCCCTAACTACGGAATCTGCTGTAATTGTTAAGTGCAAGAAAAAGTGAAAAATATCGTAAGAAAAAAGAAGGAAGAAATCCGTCTTGGAATATTCACCAAAGCCTTAATTTGCAACCTGTAGTAGTGAGGGTACTGAGAAGAAATATAAGATACATTTAAATGGGTAATTTAAATGGAGTATAATAAAATGAGCTATTTCAAAGTCGCAGGTAGTACACAGATAAACCAAAAGGAATAATTCTATACGTACCTTGCAGCTGGTCCCATCTCTAGGCCTGAAGTGGCAGAGAAGAGCAGAAGTTATTCAAACCTGGATACAAAAGTGTTGTATGGCGATAGATACCTTTAAAAGCAGGGACTTTCGTTTCAGTAAGACCCATCCTGTGGCCACCCCAAAAGGAGAGAGATCATTTATCTCCTTCTTTGCTCACCACTGATAACATCCACCAGAAGCCAGAAGACAAGGAAGCACACTGATGTGCTCGATAGCAGCAGATTCCTAAGGTACTAAGTGTATGAACAAGGATGGAAAGAAAATGCCAGAGGGCCAATGGAAAGATAACCAACATTAGAACAACAGTGAGTTTTTCCTGGGCTGGGAGACCCAACTAACCGCCTCAAAATCAAGCGCCCTCTATTTTCCACTTTACAGTATTCCATAACAGCAGAAAAACCACTATCCTTGTATTCTAGTATGTTCATACACTCCATTTGCTTCACTTTGACCTATTCATGAAATGATTTAGAAGTGGAAGCAGACTACAAAATACTAAGGTGGTCTACTCAGTATCACAATGCTGTCTTTCTTATATATAAGTCACACAAACATGTAGTTTCTTTATTACAATTTTAAAAACAGAATTAGAATACCTAAGGGTGAAGTTGGCTGAATTATATAACTAGCTAGCTTTAGAAGTAACCACCAAAAAAGCAGAGTAAATTTTAAATTTTATACCTTATAATTTCTCCAGTGATATGTTAATACAAATGTCAAATGCTACTATCTTTCAACCATTGTTAGACTACTCATAATTCAAATCCTACATTAACATCTGTCAAAATAAAACAGAAGACCCCAAGATTATAATGGGAGAACACTAGTATAGAATGTGTCATTGCTATTTTTCCCATATGCTATTATACCTATGCATACACCTCATAGACAACCCCAAAGAGAATAAATACATCACATTATTTGATTTGAGGAGATGATATTCTAATACTCTATCTTTGTCTTAAAAATATAACATGCTGTTTTATATACCAAATGTTCTGCTTAAATATGTTTGCTTTTTATAGGTCTTTATCACTTTACTGTAGAAATATACATGTAGGTAGGTATGCGAATACACGCATATATAAACATACATACATAGCCAGAGAAAGCACACATCAGAATGTAAGTCTGCTGGACAGCTCTAGTCATTAGGACCATCCGTGGGTTAGCTCCATGGAACAAAGATGCAAACAAAACACGATTAGCTTAAATAAGATAGCTTTTATCTCCTCCACATGAAGTCCACAGTGGTATGGCAACCTGCTTCAAAAAGCCATTAGAAATGGGACCACTCCAGAGTTCTGTCATTGCTGCAAAGACGCAACTTTTTATTACACGTTGCCCAAGAGTGTTGCAGCACCACATCCTCATTATAGTCGGAAAGAAAGATAAATTAAATGAGAAAGACACATGCATTCCCTTCAAAGGCATGAAATAGAATGACCCCCCATCTCCTTTGCTCTTATCCTTTTATCCAGAACTTATCCACACCTTTTTGCAAGGGAACATAAGAAATATAGTCTTTATTTTGAGTGACCACAAGCTCAACAATGGAAGAGGGAAACATGAATATTGAAAACAACTAGCCACCTCCAGGGGGAAAAAATTCATTTGGAGTGACTCAGAAAGTACTCATCACGAACAATTTGTTCCTCTGCATTAGAAAAAAATGTCACAAGGAATTCATGACTATGTTAATCTAGATAGTACTCTATGTGAATTGTTGACACAGCACTAGGTTACTCAGGGCTCACATTACCCTCAAACCTGCAAATGAAGGTTAAACATCATATGGGTGCAAGATAAAGTAATATAGACCAAGAAAGAAGATTAGAAAGAAAAATCATTAGAAGGGACAAGACAAGCAAGGACAGAAAAAAATAAGGAAGACAGAAACAAAGAGAAGAGAAGGGCATAGTATAATTGATAATGAATCCAATGAGGCACTGGGGACATGGAAATAGGCATGATTTTATAAATGTGTTTTTTCTTCTCTCATTTAATAACTACAAATAAGAAGGAGAAATGAATGCTAATGGAATGTACATGAATAAGCTGGTTACTTCTATGTGCACTGAGGACTCAGTTACACTGGAGACACTGAAAGATGTAAAACATAGCTCATAATTTTGACCTTATAAACTGTCTACCTGAGGAGTGAGTAAAATGTGTACTTACTGATTTTCCAATTTTATTTTCTTACTTACGGCTGTACCCTAGAGGAGTTAACTTTCTGGCATTTCTTGCCTGCCAGGAAGAATGCCCAGAGAATGACCTCAGGCAGGAAAGTGTTAAGGTAGAAAGGTCTTTAGGATATATAAAGACTAACAACTAAAGGGGCATATGATTTCCAGGATGGCTTTAAGGGGCATGAGTGGAGAATGAATAGCATTTGTTACAGGAAGTGAACAAGATATGCAATATCTCTGCTCTTATGAATCTGACTGTGCATGGGAATTGAGGTACAATTACCAAATAAACAAACACATGGATGAGGCCATTTCTGAGAGCAAAAGACACATGCTATCCAAACAAAACACAATCATGTGATAAAGACTGGAGGATAGGATGAGGGGGGAAAGGAAAAGGGAATAAACCAGGTTAGGTTCAGTTATCAAATAAAATCTCTCTGAAGAAGAACTTCAAATAAGTTCTGTAAAAATCTGGGAGTAGAACATTCCAAACAAAGCAAAATATAAGAACCAAGACCCTGAGGCAGGATCTTGGCATGCCCAGCACTCAGAAAAGCGAGAGCAGAGTAAGGAAGAGATAGAGAGTGATAAGAAATAAAATTGGAGGGGATCAGATTATAGGGATTCATAGATCATTTTAAGCATAAAAATGGTATGATCTCATATTGTTAAAAAATCATTTAGTTACTCTGTAGAACATGTATCTTTTAAGGGCTAGAAGGAAGTGAGTTATCATAGTAAGTAGTCCAGACAAGAGATGGTGTTTGCTTAAACTGAGTTGGTACCAATGAAGCTGGAAAGTGCCAAGTAGATCAAGATATATTCTGGATCTTTAATTCACTGAATATGTTCATAGACTGGAGCATAAAAGGTAAATGATATTCTACTCTCGATCACTGTAAGAGAAATATAGACACATGGGGGGCGGGGCGGGGAATGGAGTATTGGTAGGTCAGGAGACTTAGTTCTTGATTTGACTTTAAATCTATCTAGATGCATGACCTTAGGTCAGCCAAAGAGCCGTTTTAAGGATTCTACTTCTTCATTCCTGAAGTGGTATCAATAATAACATTTCTATGGCAGAGTTGTTAAAGTTAGAAACTACAGAAGGAAAGGAGTCCTAACAATTTCAATGCAGCATATAAATTAAAAGTATTATTAGGGACGCCCTAAGTTGCTTTAAAAAAATTCTATGCTATTACTTCCTGCTCTTTTATAACCTTTTATTTATGGTAATTAATGTGATTAGTGTGCTAATTTTCTACAGTTGCGCCCTGGGGCAATCGTGCAACAGTTGTAATTTTAAAAATTGGGCAAATAAGTAAATGTCAACCTGTAATAAAATCCAAATGAGTCCTTGATGAATGTTGATGGTGACTGGTAATTTACTTGATAAAATATTGTAACTGCCCAGTTACCTTGGAATAGCTGATTTCTCAAAGTAATTACTGTGTTCTGCATATTGAAGTGTCATCAGAGGGAATTTCAACACATAGTGGTGATTTTTAATGTGCTGATTTAAATATCATATTTATTAATGAAATAGTAGCATTTTAATTCAGATTGTTATGTCCAAAAAGAGTAAGGCATATTACATACTATAGAGTGCATTGTGTGCAATGATAAGGCCCTCCCTTGGTCTTTTCCGGATGATTAGCATTGATATGACTTACAGTGAAGTTAGAAGTAATTGTTGCAGAAGAGGCCTGTTCATTTCTTACCTCTTTTTAACTATTTTATATATATATATATATATATATATGTGTGTGTGTGTGTGTGTGTATGTGTATATATATATGTATATGTATGTATTATACGTATATATGTATGTATATGGTAGTTTTTAACCATATATATATAACCATATATATATAACCATATATATATATATATGACTTCTCCCTGATAAAGATAAAATCTTATTAGAGAAAGACCTAAAAGAAATTGGATACAGCCTCTTACTTGGAAGCTGACAAAATCTTAAGTCAAAAACATATTTAAGAAGTCAGTCTCTAATTTTCTGTTGTCTGAGTGTCATATGTTTGATTTCATTAGATCTACAAAGCATACTACAGAAGCCTACTGACAGTACGGTGTCCTAACATTTGTCATGGTAGTGCTCATGGCTCATCAAATTTTTGACTTTGGCTTTGTGTTTTGGTTTTCAAAGAATAATTCTCACAGATACCATCAGTTCAAGAACTCCATGGAAGGGGAAAAAGCTTAAGATCCTGACTTGAAAACGAATTAAGGAAACACAAAGAAATTGCTTGGAATAAGTGTGTGGAAAGTAGGGACAAATGTAAAAGGACAGAAGTAGATTAGAAATAAATGTTAATACTTTTCAGTACATTTGGAATTACCTCCTGACAATGTTTTCCTTTGAGCATAATCAAAAACATGTAGTGAAGAATTAATTTTGGTTTGTAAATCTAGTCCAGGAAAATGAAAAATTTTCTCTAATGGCTCAAAAGTGCTTGTTTCTTATTCTTTCTCAGACTTTTCGTAATCAGTAATCACAACTCTGCACAAGTTATTAGTAATACATAGATTATAAGATACTACAGATTCTACCCATTGGTTTGAATTAACCCTTTCAGTGTTTAACAAACTAAAGATGTAAAACATTGGCAGAATATGAAATACATTTAATATTTTTAATTTAAGAATTTAAAAGTGAGAAAAAATTTGAACACTTCACCAGGTAAGATATACAAATGGCCCATAAACATGAAAAGATTATTAGCAACATTATTCATTTAAAGAAATCAATAAAACCGCAATAAGGTGCCACTATACATAGTTGACTAAAACTTGAAAATTAAATAAGGCTGAAAACACCAGGGCTAATAAGGATTTAGAGCAATAGAACTCTCCTATCTTGCTAGTGGGAATGCAGTCACTTTGGAAAACCATTCGGCAGTTTCTCATAATTTGAAACATATATACATTTAACACATAACCTAGAAATGCCTCTCCTAATAATTTACCCTAAAAAGGGAGGTGGAAAGAAGCTCATGTAAATACCATTATGCAAATATTTATAGCATCATTATTCACAATACCCTAAAACAGGAAACAACCTAAAATGTACATCAGCAAACAACCTAAAATGTATATAAATTGTAACATATACAAAATTAATATTAGTAATTTTAAAAGGACAAATTTCAAATCTATGCACAAGTATAAATTAAGTTCCTAAAACACACAAAAAGGATAACTGTTTCATTTCATGATATGATATTCTGGAAAAGGCAGAACTATAGAGACAAATCAGATCAGTGGCTGCCAGGGTCTATAGGTAGGGTTTGGGGATTTAGTACAAAGGAACATGAAGGAACTCACTGGGATGACAGACATCTTCTACATTTTTATTTTGATGGTGGCTACCTATAACATGTATTTGTCAATAATCACAGAAATGATATACCTAAAACCAGTGAGTTTTAATGCATGTAGACAATACATTAATAAATGTGATTTTTGGGGTGCCTGGGTGGTGCAGTTGGTTAAGCGTCTGACTCTGGATCTTGGCTCAGGTCATCATCTCACAGTTTGTGAGTTCGAGCCCCATGTTGGGCTCTGCGCTGATGGCACAGAGCCTGCTTGGGATTCTTTCTCTCCTCCTCTCTGCCCCTCCCTGGCTTGTGCTATCTCTCTCAAAATAAATAAATAACTTTAAAAAATGTTTTCTAATAAATAAATGTGATTTTAAAAAAATTTATGAAGATGGTCTTATGAACTACTTTATGGCAATAATTTAAAAATTTAGAATAAATTCTAAGAAAAAATATAATACTAAAATAAATACAAGAAAAACTGAAAATCTGAGTACTATGATATATATTAATAAAATTAAATATTTACTATATTCAATTTTGGAATACTCCTAGCCAGAATTCATCTGCAACTTTTTTTTAAAAGATTAATAAAGTAATAATTCTAGACTAACATTTACAGAGAACAGAAACTGCAAAAACCCTTTCCAACACATTTTATGAAGCCAATAGTATCTGGATAGAATATCTGATAGGATACTGTATGAAAGAAAAACACAATCCGGTGTTATAAAACTTGATGCAAAAATCCTACACAAATATTTGCAAAACAAATCCAGCAACATATAAAACATTTAATATAGCCTAAAAGATTTATCTTTTATTTTACAAATGTAAGGATGTTTTACTAAAACATCAATAAGTAAATTCTGGTTCTGATCACTGTGCTATGGGTATAGGCAGATGCCCTTTGCTTTCAGGAAATCAAGCTGATTAATTTAGGGATGAAGGCATAAACGTGGTAAATTAGTCTTAAATGATTCAGCAAGAGAGACAGGGAGAATCACAAACAAATGGGCAAATGTAAACATTTGGCAAACTTGAATTTTTTTTTAAGTTTTTATTTAAATTCCAGTTAGGCGGCGCCTGGGTGGCTCAGGCAGTTAGGCATCTGACTTTGGCTCAGGTCATGATCTCATAGTTCTTGAATTCAAGCCCGGTGTCTGACTCTGTGCTGACAGCTCAGAGCCTGAATCCTGCTTAGGATTTGGTATCCCCTTCTCTCCTCTCTCTCTGCCCCTCCCCTGCTCATGCTCACTCTCGAAGGCTCACTCTCTCTCTCTCTCTCTCTCTCTCTCTCAAAAATAAACATTAAAAAATTATAAATAAATAAATTCCAGTTAGCTAACATACAATGTAATATCAATTTCAAGTGTACAATATAGTGATTCAATACTTCCATACAAAACCTTTTGCTCATCATAACTGCACTCCTTAATCCCCATCACCTGTTTAACCCATTCTCCCATCCACTTCCCCTCTGGTATCTATCAGTTTCTTCTCCATAGTTAAGAGTCTGTTTCTTGGCTTGCATCTCTCTCTTTTTTCCCCTTTGCTCCTTTGCTTTGTTTCCTAAATTCAACAAATGTGTGAAATCACACAGTCTTTCTCTCTTTGTCTCTCTCTGACTTACTTCACTTAGCATAATACTCTCTAGCTCCGTCCATATCATTGTAAATAACAAGATTTTGTTATTTTTATGGCTAAGTAATATTCCATTATATATATAAAATCTTCTTTATCAATTCATCAATGAATGGACACTTGGGATATTTCCATAACTTGGCTATTGTAGATGATGCTTCTGTAAAAATCGGGGTACATGTATCCCTCTGAATTAGCGTTTTTGAATTTTTCTTGTAACTTCTCTGTAATTTTGAAACGTTACCCTTGACCATCAAATATGCCAAAAATATACTTGAAAATCATTCAGAATAATCTAGTGAATGAAAAGACAAATCTGATGACATTCTAAAGTCTATGAAGAATGACATAGACTAGAAATCAAAACCAAGTTAGGTAAAGCCTTAGCAAACTTCAGAAGCAAAGGTTTTAATTTGATAAAATCATCTTCAAAAATATGAACATAATTTTCAGCAAAAATCCTTCTTAATGTGAAATGTTAAAATTTTTCCCTCCAAGGTAAAAGTGAAAGGGAAAAACATTTCCCTCCTAGATTACTTACTTTCATCATTTTCAATCCATTTCATCCTATTTTATTCAACTCCAATGCAGTAAAGCAATGAGTAAAACAGTAATGGTAAGAAAGGGTAAAATGCAATTCTCATTTTCAGACCATATGTTTGGGTCCATGTAATGTCAAAGAGAATTTTCTTTCTACTAAATTATTATAAATAACACAGATTAAAAAAAAAAGAAATAACACAGTTTAGTATGGTTTCTAATATAAAGCCAGTATTAAAATTTTGTTTCTACAGCAAATAGATTAAAATATAAAAATGATACACTTAGATTATCAAAACATCAAAATACTGAAATAAATCTAATCAAATATATGTAAAATCTCTATAAAACTACATAGCATTGAGTAAAATTGAATCAAACCTAAATAAATGGAGAGATAAAATATGTTCATAGATTTAAAACTCAAATTGATAAATGCAGTAATTTTCCTAAATTAATCTATTGATTACAATAATAATCATAGTTCTAGTAGGCTTATTTTCAAAAATTGACACAACACCTCTAAATTTTAGATGAAAATGCTAGAGACCAAGAATAGCTCACATCTTTAGAAAGAATAAACTACTTCTAGATATTATGTGTAATGAAAATATACAAAAATATAAATGTGAAGATTGTTGACTGACAGAGCAGGATAAAAAACAGTAACATAGGAAGTCTGCATTTGATAAAATACAACATGTAAGGAAGGCTAGAAGAAAATGTATTAATGGTGATCTCCAGGTGGAAGGAATATTTTACATATTTTATTCCTCTATATTTTCTAACTTTGTTACAATGCATTCATACATAGTGCTTTTGTAATAAAAAGTAATTTTTAAAAGTATCAAAGTTTCTGAACATAAAATTACTACACATGTACACATCAGAATAGGTAATAAATAGGACTCTTGTAACTAAATCTGTGCATCATCCAGCCAATATTGATGGCACATCTTACCTTACTTTTAAGATTTAATTATAAAATCCTGTGGCTATTAGTACAATGGATATGTTTGCCAAACTGGAAAAACTTCTATGGTACAACTGCTTACTTTTTTCTGAGTATTTTTAAATTATATATTAACTTTTGTATAATTTGGATATTTTGAATATTTGAACAATGTATACTGTTTATTCAGCAAAATAGAAAATAATTATAAACAAAATGTAGAAATTTAAAATTGCAGGCAACATTAGTACCCAGAAATAATTTCTATTTCAGTTATGGAGTTTGTGTTTTAAATCAATGCATCTATCTTTCTATCCATCCACTCATCCATCTGAATAGATATTAAACTGATACTGGCTTGAACAAATAAAATAAATAAAGAGATTTCTGTTTCATAATTTTGTGTGTTTACTTTAGGACTGTCTCTTTTGTTTTAAGAGCTTAAATAATAGTCTCTCTTTTTATTGCAGTTTAGTTTTTAACAATAACTCTTCAATATGCAAAGAGCCCAAATGTCCATCAAGTGATAAATGGATAATGAAGGTATGGTACATATACACAATAGAATAATACTCAGCAGTCAAAAAGAATGAAATGTTGCCATTTGCAACAATGTGGATGGAACTAGAGTGTATTATGCAAAGAGAAATAAGTCACTCAGAGAAAAAAAATACCATATTTCACTCATATGTGGAATTTATGAAATGCAGCACAACAGATGAACACGGGAGAAGGGAAGGAAAAATAAGATAAAATGAAAGAGGAAGGCAAACCATAAGAGGTTTAAATATAGAGAACAAATTGGGGGTTGCTAAAGGAGAAGTGGGTAGTGGGATGGGTAAATGGAGGCTGGGCATTAAGGAGGACACTTACTGGGATGAGCACGGAGTATTATAAGTAAGTGATGAATCATTGAATTCTATTGCTAAAACCGATACTACACTACATGTTAACTAACTTCAATTTAAATAAATAAAATAAAAAAATAAAAGATGTAAAAAAGTCATGTTTAAGAGAAAAAATAGAATATTGGATTGATTCAAATTATAGTTTTCTATATTCTAATTCACTCATTTCTATTTCTATTTTTTAATGTTTATTTACTTATTTTGAGGGAAGGAGAGAACATGAGTGGGAAAGGGCCGGAGAGAGAGGGAGACAGAGATTCCCAAGCAGGTTCCCTGCTGTCAGCATACAGCCCAGTGTGGGGCTCGATCTCATGAACTGTGAGATCACGACCTGAGCTGAAATCAAGAGCTAGACACTTAACTATCTATACCACACACATCCACACACCCACCACCCACCCACCCACCCACCCACCCACACACACCTATTTATATTTTTATTCCTCATTTATCCTTTCAAAGGATAAACTCATTGTTATATTTTTAATTCTTTACTTGAATGCTCAATTTATTAATCTTATATTTTTATTTTTTATGTCAAATTATGTATTTAAAGTAACCAGCCTCTGAGTGCTACTATAGCCATATTCAATGTTTAAAAGCATGGTACTTCATTATTATTTCCTAGTTAGATTACAATTTTAATTTTGATTTATTCTTTGTCCCAAGGACAGGACTAAGATTTTACACCAGGTGGCATGGATTTTCTGCTTATAATTATTATTAATAATTACTAGTTTTATTTCCTTGTCATCATAGACTAAGATCTATATTACTTTTCCTTTTTCAAATACTTTGAGGCCTTCCTTGAGGCTCAATACTTGGTCCACCTTAACCCATTCCATGAGCATTTAAATGAACATCCATGTATTACTTCTCTCCCATTAGTTACGTCTTCTTTAATCTCACTTCTGTTTTGCCCATTATATCTTTCATCAGCTGAGGAAAGAGCACTGAAAAATTTATTTTAAAAATATGTTTATAATTAATGAATTTCTTAATTTATAAATTTTATAAGCAGGGTATTTAATTATTATTTATAAGTATTTATATTATATAGATATTATCCTCTATATTAATATATACTGTCTCTCTTTGTCATATTTAAATATTTTTACCAACCACAAATGAAATTTACTTTTTATTAATATTGTAATCCTTGTTTTTTTCTTAGTTTTAATTTGCCTTCCATACCTTTGCCCAAAGCTTCACTTTCAAGCTTTTTGACTTAATTTTTATTATGTATGTTTCTCGTATATGATAAATCATTGGCATTGTTACTAGATAAAATCCTGAAAGGAATCCCAATTCTTCCCAGAGCATCAACTGCAGAGAACTTAATAAAGAACCTGTTTACAAAGACATAGCTAGGGTTAAAAATAGTAAGAGAAAGAGAGAGATGCTCAATAACAAGGAGACATAACCAACTACAGGAAGCCATGAAGGAACAAAAAGATGGAGAATGTCACCAGAGCCAAGTGAGTACGGGAGCTATGAGGAAAGGAGCCATATATGGAGAAATGCAACAAGAGGCACAGCACCAAAGGAGAAAACAGGAGGAAATACCCAGTTATCTCTCTCCCCACCTAGCTTGAACCCTGAAGGAACCTCACACTGAGTATATTCTGCGCCAACTCAGCCGACAAAGAAACTCAGATGATGTAGATTGCATCCATGACCCTGGAGCAAGTTAGAGAAGCAAAGAAAATAGACCCAGAAAGCAAAGAGAAATGTATCAAAAAACACTATACCAATGCAGCTTCCATTCTTCGATTTTGCTAAGATTAAGAAATTTGCCTCCCAAGCACAGAGGAAACCACAGTCCTATTATGACTTATATTGTGGTGGGGTATCAGTAATTCAGTCAACTCCCAACTAGAACATAAATTTTAATGTTACCTACCATCAGTACTTCCCACACCAGATAGCAAGGAGAGTGGGAGGGAAGAAATACTCAATTCATATAAGTTAATAACAAATGTTAATTAGTTGCCACTGATCATGAGGTCAAATTTGATCATCATTATCTCCTTTTTCTAGCATCCATTCCATGTCCAAACTACACTTTTCCAAACTTAGGCAGGATAGAAATTTTTGTCTCATGAAATGACACAAATCTTCATTTCATAGCACTGGAGTCCTTGCTGATTTGCCTTTATTTGGTGGCCACACTATTTTACTGACTCTTTTTATAGGACATAGCACAAGTGCTAAAAGGTTCCACAATGCATCTCCAGGATTCCAGACCTTCTAGCCAGATTTTCCCTTGTTAATCAGAATTAATCACCCCCCTGGGGTGCTTGGGTGGCTCAGTCAGTTAAGTCCCAGACTCTTGATTTTGGCTGAGGTCATGACCTCACGGTTCATGAGTTTGAACCCCACATGAGGCTCTGTGCTGACAGCATGGAGCCTGCTTGGGATTCTCTCTCTCTCCCTCTCTCTCTGCCCCTCTCCAGCTTGCACTCCCCTTGACCCCATCTCTCAAACTAAATAAGTAAACTTTAAAAAAAAAAATTCAATCACCCTAGCCAATAGAGTAAACTTCATTGTTGCCAGTTCGGTCAATGGTATTATTACAAGCAAAAAACGGTAAGGGTGCATTTTTAAATGCATTTTCACAATTTAACAAAGACCCCTATATTTCTTGGCAGACCTATTTCTCCCTTGGAAAGCAAAACCTCCAAAGCCACTAAGGGAAGACAAACAAAATTAGTAAAGTACTTCAAATGAAAAGAATACTGTAAATAGGATTATTACGTAAAATAACGAGAAAGATTTCTCTCAATTCTACATCTTAGTTCCTGAACCTGCATATTCATTCTGGCTTTGGGGAATACAGCACCATAGATTGGCTTCTATCTACTAGAAATTAGTTGTAAGTTATTAGGCCAGCACCACCATTTCAAACAATATTATCTACCAGCTAACTGGCACTGTAACGGAGACTACAGGAGGCCATTTTATCATTCTATCAGGCCAGCTGTTTATTGGTGAAGGAAACATTAATTCCATTGCCAGGAATCTACTATGATAATACCTTTGCTGTAAAATGAGTTTCTTCATCAAAGACAATGTAGTATTGACATTATGGCAATGAATAAGGCTTTGTATAAGGCCATGCGTGATGATACTGGTAGAAGCCTTGAGGGCAGGGGAAGAGGAAGCCATTTCTAGAATGCCTATTTGTGTTTATGTGGACAAACCATCATTCATCCCACAATGTAAATAGTTCAGAGTAATCACCGTGCCACCAAGCTGGAGTCAATATGGAATGGTGTCATATTAGGAGCTCAGCAATGCCCCTGGTATTGGATGACTGGACATATAGTCATAGTGGCCAGATCAGGCTTGCTAAAGAGCAGTCCATTTTGTTGATAATGCATATTCACCATTCACGCCACCATGATTGTTTTTAACATGGTCCATTAAGTAAGCACCAGGGTCACTTGGAGAAGAGGTTTACAGACATCACTCCATGGGAGAAGTCATACACTTGACCCACCTGATTATTGAGCACCTTCTTGTCAGAGGATTTCTCCAGTGAATACAAATGTGGGTTGGAAGAGATTTGGCAAAAAAGAAGGGGTATGTTATAGGAGTCTGACTCTCCTGCTCATTCAATGTACTTGTGATTCCCATTCCTGTTCACACTCAGTCTCATATATATAATTTCCATTACATATTACTTATAATGCTAACGTGCATGTACAAATTTAAGATTTGTTAACTCAGCACCCAGTTGGTATAAAAGTTCAAATCGCATAGGTACCTGGTGTCGCATTCTCAAGTATTTTATTCCTGAGGTGCCTGGGTGGCTCAGTGAAGCATACAACTCTTGATTTCAGCTCAGGTCATGATCTCACAGTTCATAAGTTCAAGTCCCACATTGGGCTCTGTGCTGACAGCACAGATCCTGTTTGGGATTCTGCCTCCCTCTCTCTCTGCCCCCCTCCTGATTGCTCTCTCTCACTCAAAATAAATAAAAATAAAGTTTAAAAAAAGTACTGTATTCCTTCCTGGGCCCAATGGCAAACCAGAAACTGCTTCTCAAATAAGAATATCAAGCAGAAGGGAGTGTGGCTTTGCTCCAAAATCCTAGGTGAGTAAACTGAAATTCTCTTCTAGGGGCAAGCCAGAAACTTCAAACCATCACTGTCAGCCACAGAGATTTCAAGTGCCACAAAATCTACTGAGTCCAAATGCACCTACAAGGCAGAAAAGCTCATAGGACTGACTGGACCGGCTGCAATGTGCTCTTTCTGCATGGTGGGCAGTACAAGGTACAGTTGCTTGGCATTCTCTTTACAGGGGATTTTTTTTTAGTGTTTATTCATTTTTGAGAGACAGAGCATGAGTGGGGGAGGATCAGAGAGAGAGGGAGACACAGAATCTGAAGCAAGCTGTAGGCTCTGAGCTGTCAGCAAAGAGCCCCACACAGGGCTCAAACTCACAAGCCTGAGAAGTCAGACACCCAGCTTAGTGAGCCACCCAGGTACCCCTAAAGAGGGATTTTCTTATATACTTCATTTTGTCATAGCTACTATATGAGTCAGGATCCTTGCAAGAAACAGAATTTTGCTTCAAGGATCCACCACAGAGACTTTAATGAAAGTATTATTTACTTCAAAGTAAGTAGGTTTGGGGGACTCAAAAAAGGATGCCCCAGTCTAAGAGACCAGTAACAGTGAAACGCTGTTAACATCCCAAGATCTGAATAGAAAAGGATATAAATAGCATTATTTAAGCCCAGAAAGAGCTGGTGGTATAGAAAGTTATTATCTGGTAGAATATACTCATACAAAAGCAGGAAGGGAATAGGGAAGAAATGCCATGATTCTATTCTCTCTGTGTGCCCAATGACCTCCTGCCAGTACCTTGAATTAATGCAATTTGACTAAAAGCCAGCTAGTGGGGGAACCAAGTGATAGAGTCTTAAGAGTTTGTGTCCTGGAACACAGAAAGCAGCAGCAAAGGTTAGAGAAGGAACCTGAGTGGAAGAAACAAAATAACCAACACATTTTTCCTTGTCTAATAGCAGTTTCTTCTTTAATTGTTAATTTTATTTCACTTATATATAACAGTGAAGATATATCTAGTTTGAGTTATGTCTTCTGTAATGATCTCTGCTTTGAATGGTTTCATTTCCTTAACATGTTCCTATAATGTATTTCTCTTATATACACATATGTTTGTTTTCCATCATATTATGCATCTATGTATGAGTATGTGTCAGTTATGAGGATTATTACCAAAAAAATGACAATTTACTTTTAAATTTGTAAATATGAATAAAGTAGAAATGCACCAAATAAATGTTTGGTCAAATGCTGAAAGGATGAGTGTCACTCATAATTCACCTGAAGTTAACAGTACTATCATAGAATGAATCCGAACTTTTATCAAATTCAGTCGTGACTGGAATTTTGTTACTGAAATTTTAAACCATAATTTTAAAGCTTGATATTATAGTTCTGGACAATAATCTCTTAACACTGCCAGCTGCTAAATTGCTCCTATGATCACCATTGCATAGGGAGATACTAACTTACCTACCTACTCTATTATCATACTTACAGAGATAGTTCCACCAAATTATTAAATTTTCCCTTTCTATATTAAAGATCTAAGGTACACATTTGACAATTCTGGATCTTGAAAATGTGGTTGATGGTGATAACACAGCTTCACTGGGGCAATCCCACCAGCCAAAGTTTTGCACACTGACAATATTTTCAGAAGCAGAATTAGGATTGTTAACCTGATTTACATCTTTTTTTTCTATATTTGCCTGTCCTAGTTGCTCCATAAAATCACTTGAGAATATCTGTCTATATGTCTTAGCTTTTAAAATGTGGCAATGGAAGAATGAAATTGGCTTTCAAGATAACTGTCTCTAACTTTTCAGCTACATCTCAAATTTCATCATGCACACTAATTTCAGCAACTTCCCCAGTTTAGGATGACAAGAAGGTCTTCTCAGCAGGTAACCCATAAGCAATGTGTGCATTCTAAGGAAATATCTTATTATTTCCTCAGAAAATTCTAGGAAACAAACTAATTTCTTTGCAAACAATCACTGGATATCAGTAAGTCTTGTTATACAAAGTATTGCTATTAAGGTTTGTTCCAGACATTTTAACATGCAATTGTTGCTGACTTATCTTGTATAGGTTCATGTTAAAGCAGTTCCAAAATTGTAGGCACATCACATAGTATGTCTTTAGCTGAAGATTTTAAGATTTCACCTGGACAAATCAATATATTTATATATATTTATATATATGGGTGCATGTCTGTACTTACATGAGAAAGGAAATTTCCAGGGTCCTGGAAAAGCAGTAGCAAACATAGCCTGCTCAGAAATATGTGACCCTACGTTAATATACTTGGAAATATTGGTTCATGAGCTAATTCTACATCTCAGAGAAAGAATACAGATTTCTAATAAACACCAAAGAATTAGATAAGATATTGTTGAAGGTTCACTGCTTATTATGAGTAAAATCTCAAAATTATGGCATTATGGATGGTCTCGTGCGTATGTTAATTTCTTCCACTGGGTAGGAAAGGGGGTGCCTTCCTCTTTTGTGAATTTGGATCTTTGTTCTAAATTTGGATTTGGCATATTTCTGGAACTTAAGAGGAACCGCAATCAACCAGAATCTAACCTTTCAATCCAGCCAAGAGTTTACTTCATCCACCCAATTAAAATGTAGCTCCTCTATAATGCCTATTCTCTATAATTCCTCCAGAGGTAATATAATATATATAATTCCTCTATATAATACCTAATCTCTTCTGGTCTGCATTTTCTCCATATTGCCCAACTCCCGCTCATCAGCTCCTGATTTACAGTGAAAGCCATTTTTAAGATTGTAGAATTAATTTTTGAATATGTATTTTCTAACTTTAGAGACCCATAAAATCCATCTTCACCTGTGTATTTCATTGCTTATTCATTTAGACCAGTGGTCAGAAAAAAAGATGGAGCATGTTTCACATATAACTTATTCACTGCCTCTTACTTCTTTTTGTTCCCCAGTCAAGGCAACATAAGAAAACAACAGGACTGAAGGAAGAGGACAGATAATTGGAAAATATTATCTATTATCCTCCTCTTGAAAAGGTAGTCTAATGTACGAAAGGACGACTCTGTTTCTCAGGCTTTCATCTGTAAATCATAACTACTCTTACTCTTTCAGTAACCAGAGGGAAAATCCCTTTATTTACATTATGTTGTTTACCTTGGAAAGGAAAAGTATGAACTTTGTAATAATACCCAAGATAATAGTCTCATAGTAACCTATGTGATCACATAGGATGAATTTTATAGTTGTAGATTCCTTAAAAGACTGGGCTACAACAACTACAGAATATTTGATGTAAGGAGTAAGAACCAGGTAACATGAAGAGCAGATAAAGTAACTAGAGATGTTTAGCTTCAAAGAAAGAACTAAACATATTTGAAAGCTTGTCAGTAGATGATCACAAAGACAAGTTTTATACTGTCATAATGGGGAAAGAAAGAAATGATGGCTAGAAGTTTTAGGATTGCAAATTTGAACTACTATAAGGAATTAATGATAATATTTAGATATTGATTGCGTTAAGGGGCCAAGGATAGAAATAGAAGAGTCATGGCAGTTTTGTTGTTAGCGATGCTGTAGAGGACATTTGGACTGAATGGGGAGTTAGACTAATTAGGCTTTATTGACCCTTTCAGTTCTGATGTTCTGTAATTGTTCAAAATTATACTGATATTTAAAGATCACAGCATTATTTTCATATCGGTTGGGCTAACAGGAGTGAAGACAATGCCTGATGAACATAGTAAAGTGACACCAGATTCAGAGTTGGAAACTTGGGGCTTGAAATCCACTTCTATCACAGACTCTAGTAACTTGGAATTTAAAAAAAAAAAACAAAAAACTAACTTATCTAAGTCTTAGCTCTCTTATCAAAAATAATGATTATCATACTATCTATCTATCAAGGTCATTATGTGAGTTAAATTAGATGGTACCTATTCAATACAGCAAGCCTTTAAGGTAACCTAATGTGTGCAACACAGGGACAAGCAGAGACTGAAACATGAGAAAGAGGAAACTGGAGCCTAAACTTTCACCAGGGTTTCTGGCAAATTAATAAATAGCTATAAATCAACATGGTAAATGCTATAATAGAGGTGAATTTAAAAGTATGCTATGAAAAAATAAAGTTGAAAAAGTCAGTTTGGCTTGGGAGATGAATTAGGAAAAAAATGCAGAATAGATGTGCCATAAATTCCATAAGATAAACAGAATGTAGGCAGTATGCAAAGGATATACCAGAAATACTCAACATGACCAAATGCACAGTAATCAACAAAAGTCTGCCTTAAGCTTCTTCTGCCCAAAAGATAATAAAGTGTAAGTCTTACTTGGAGAACAGCAAATAGCAAAGGCTGACTTGATTATATATTTGAAAATGTTTTGTATGGTGCACAGCAGGTAGCAGGTATATAATACATGCTCTTTTAAAATCAGAGTGTTTGATTCCAGGTTCTGGTCATAACAAAATAATAGACTTGAGGCTTATTCTCTTACAATAAACAACTATAAACCTAGAAAAAATATATCCAACAGTTTCTAAGCATTGTACCCAACAAGCATTATAGAGCTGTGATCCTTAAAGTGAGCCCAATATTTAAGGTTGGACTTCTATATACATCTACTTTTAAAAGTGCAGGGAAGGAAGGAGAAACCCAAACAGATAGTAGTAATTTTTCTGGACAGAGGAACAGATTGTAGGATGAAGCTAAGATGGCTAGACTTTATGAGGAAGGTCCCAAAGAGGAACAAGTTGCAGTGAGAAGGAGATCCAAAATCCTACATATGAATCTTCTTCAAATTTTGACTGAATGCTCAATTGTACATATACAATGTGAGATTTCACATGGCCGGATTGAAAACAGTTACTGAGCACCAATGAGCTGAATGGAGATTCCACTGATTGTATAATGTTGGAAGGCATTACAGTTTCAACTAACCAAAGTATAGAAGACCTCAATCAGCATGCCCAGATATTTTATTAAGAACTCAGAACAGTAATGCCTCTGAATTAGGGATAATCTAGCCTCATCAGAAGTAATGTTCTAAAAGCAACCATAAAAAGCTTAAAACCAAGCAACAATGAATCAAAATGACCTGACAGGAAATTAACTGCCTGCTCAGAACAAAATTCAACACAATTTTATAGAAGACAAAAATCTAACTTCTCAAGTTGGTATGGGACATAAAAAGCATAAAAATAAAATAATTATTTAAAATGCAACAAAAAAGCAGGAAACTGTGACACAGAACAAACAAGCATTAGAAAAAGACCTACAGATAACCAGGAGGTTGTTAAAAGCAGAAAAGCACATACTAGATATTAAAACACATCAAATATTTAAAGGAAAAGATGGAAGAGAAAGAGGATATAGGGAATATCAGCAGAGAAATAAATATTTTCACATCTTAAATGTAGCTGGCATGGAAGACACAGAACATAAAAGGGAATGATGATAAAGAATGCTGTTAACCTTACATGAGAACAAATTTAAGCCAGACGACACCTGGAAAAATATTTTAAGTACTGAAAAGAAATAAAAAATCATTCAAGAATTATAAAACCAGTGAAAATAACCTTCAAAAGCAAAGGCAAAATAAACAATTTTGTACTAAAAGATGAGAGAATTTGTTACCAACAGAACAGCACTAGAAGAAATGTTTAAAGGAGGTCTTTGAGGCAGAAGGGTAGTGATACAAAATGTAAAGTCAAATCTACTGAAGACATAGAATGCCAGAAATGGGCAAAGTGTGGATAAATAAAAAAATATTTTGTTTCATAATTTAAAAAAACAAATCACAAATAAAAATAATAATATATTGTGGAGCATATAACATATGTGTAATTAAAATACATTAGAGATGGTTCACAAGTGGCAGTAAGGGATAAGTGGAAACAACCACACTGGCACATAGGTTGGTGTATATCAACATTAACCTTGCCCTCTTGGGTGTGTTAGTACCCCTGAGTTTATATCTCTACATGTGGTCACATAAAAACATGAGGAAATCCTAGAAAAGTGTTTATCAGTTTCAAATACTTATCTATATAAATAAGATATAATGAGGATTGTTTTTCAGTATCTATACAGCAATGTCACCAAGTTTATAAACTGGAGAATCTAGAAATTATGAGAATGACAGTAGTTCTTTAAGTTATATAAATCACATTTATTATGTTTTTATCTTTCTGAATAACTAACCACAAGTGTATATGTGCATATACCTACCAAAATAAAAGCAGGACCACAATTGGTAGCTAATGTTTCTAGGTAGGTAATCTAAATTCAATAGGACTGCTTAAATAAATAAATTGAGCATTAATCTAAGAAAAAATGACTATGAAAAGTTATCAAGCCCAGCAGTAATGAAGATAATAGTATCTCTGTTCCCAAAACCAAAAATTAAAAAGGAGTCAAATGCCCCAAAGTGAGATAATTTAAAAATAAAAATGATATAACCAAAAAACTGAGAAGTACTTATAAATACTAGAGCAATGGAAAGTAACGAGCTATTAATACAGACAACAAGAGAGAATCTGTAAAATACTCTGACAAACACACACAAAGTACATACCCTATGATAATAGTATCATATAAAGTTTAGAAAGGGCAAAATCAATCAACTGACTAATGGGCAAAGTGACAGAAATCAGAACAATGGTTGAGGGATGACGGGAATTGGTTAGAATGTGGCATGAGACATTTCTGAGGTAATGAAGATGTTCTTTATCTCGACTGGGGCATGGGTTACTCATATCTATGCTTTTGTCAAAAGTCATTGAACAATGGTTTTTGTATTTCCCTGTACCTAAAGTGTAGCACAATTAAAAAGAAGGGGGGAAAACAGTATCTAAAAACCTTGGAAAGTAAAACTCCACAGGTTAGTCTCAAAAAACGATGATTTCTTAAATTCTTCTTCCTCTCTTAATATGAGATTGAGCCCCATTTCAGGATCTGTCCGTGTCAGGCTCTGAGTTAGGCATGCCTGCTTAAGATTCTCTCTCTCCTTCTTCCTCAGCCCGCTGCCTCCTCTCCCTCTCCCTCTCCCCTCCCCTCCTCTTCTCTGTCTCTCTCACTCAAAAAAGAAAACAAAAGCCCACTTCCTAATTACGGGAAGCTGTGAATATGAAAAAAGCTGTAATCAAGGGTAGCTGTAATTAAGTTTATTAAGGTTAGCTGTAATTAAGGCTACAAAACTTAAGACAGGAATAGTACCCTCGATTACCCAGGTGGGCCCAATCTAATCACATAATTAGAAGCTGAGAACTTTCTCCAACTGGAACAAAAGAAATATGGCAGAAGGAGAAATTGGAGCTTCCAGGTGAGAAGGATTCAATGTGCCATAGCTGACTCTGAGAAGTAGGAGTTCACATGGGACAGGGGTGGGGCTTCTTGGAACTAAAAGCTGCCTCCAGCAGATGCCGGCAAGAAATCAGCAATCTACAACTGCACAAGAAAGTGAGAAAACCCCGTAAACAACCTGAATGAACTTAGAAGCAGGTTTTTCCCCAAAGCTTTCCAATAAAAACCCCTCTGGCTGACACCTTGATTTGGATTCTGTGAGACCTCTATCCTAGGGAATTGTGAAGTAATAATTTATGTTGCTCAAGCCATTAAGTTTGCCGTAATGTGTTATGGAGGCAATAGAAAACTAAGACAAGATTTCCGAATGAGATTAGAACATAAAGGGATAGTGATTTTCAGGAAGGTTAAAAAATACCTCACAATATTGTGAAAACATGGAATATCTGGGGGAAAAGATGATATTGATAACATCTCTGACCCTTATATTTAATTTATATGAAATTCTGCTATACTATGTCTATTAGCCATCCCTCTCCTTTTTGTTTTCCAAGAGCTTCTCACTGCTTGTATTAAAACCCTCTCCAGGTATAAATTTTATTCTCAGTAAAACCTTGAGAATGTGGGTACACTTGGCATTTTAACTTCATTTGTATGTAGGATTTTTTTTTAACTCTAAATTCTTCTTTTGATTATGCTTGTAATTCAGGGGAGCTGGTAGGGGAGGGAATGATGGAAAATATAGATATATTATTTGGAAACCGAACCAAAATCTTCGAATATAGCCTCAGGTCCTGTTTGTTAACCTCAAATCAATTTGGGAGAATCTGTATCACAAACTGGCATCAGAGACTGATACCTCAGGTTCCATTCTTGTTATTCTTCTCACCCCTCCCAGAAAATCACTACATCTAATTAAAAATTGAGCTTTCCCATTTTTCATCCTTGTCACCATTTTCAGAGACACTTTTATTGGCCATTGTTATCTAAAGCCATACAATGTCTTTTCTTGCCTATGAAGGGTACTTTCTCTTGCTGGAGAGAAGTGAAAGATTAGAAATTGAACCATATGCAATCTTGTCTACTCTAGTCACCAAGGAGGTAACTTTCCGCCACTACTTGAGGCTAATGTTTTGTGGTTTTTGTTTTTTACAACCGAATCTGATCTCAAAATCTCTCAGTAAATGAAAAATACAAATCTAACTGAAAAAGGAACTGTTCCTTGAGTTATTATTCAAGGAACACTAACTTAAATAAGACATCTTCAAATTCTTTAATGTAGAAACACTTTGTTGCTGTTGTTAAAACATTAAATAGTGGCTTATTCACTCCATGATTATAAGCCCCAATAGACAGGTCTGCTATTTATCATTTTTTAAAAAGGGTAACAACTATAGAAGGATACCTGAATTTATTGGTTTTAATTATATGGTTTGTTCTAAACTGATGTAATTTAAACACAATCAATTAAAAAGATAAATCACATAATACTGACTTGCCTATCCACGTAAGGATTTTTATATTCTATTGTAAATAAGTCTGATATAATATAGAGAAAAACATGAAGTCTCTAATGTTATGTTTTTTTTTCTTTTAAAGCAACGATTTTAACACATTTGCCCTTAAATCTTAATTCTTAATTCAGATATCATTAGTTGCTTTCTGTTAATTATTTTTCAGATATGGTTGTTTTATTTTTTTTAATCAAACTTAATGATGACCAGTAAATTGTCTCACTTATAAGGTTGAGTTCCTTTTTCAGGTATCTGAGAATCTGTCAAATTCGATTATCTGATACTAATTATAGTAATCATCTGAAAAATGATTTTTGTTCATTAAAATTTTATATTTTTTAACTTGAGTTTATTTATTTATTTTGAAAGAGAGATCAAGGGAGGGGCAGAGAGAGAGAGGAAGAGAGAAAATCTGAAGAAGACTCCAACACAGGGCTCAATCTCACAAACCCTGAGACTGTGACTTGAGCCAAAATCAAGAGTCAGATGCTTAACCAACTGAGCCACCCAGGCAACCCTGTTCATTAACATTTTAAACAAATGCTTGTATGATTTCATAACAATTGAAAAACTGAGGCTTATATTTTATCCCACAAATATTAGGAAGTATTTGTTCAAGTTCATTTCAGATGAATTTACAGGCATTTTTGTTACTTATGTAAATAACTTTTACAGTTTATGGAGAACAGGTTTAGAAAGTAAAATTAAAATGTTTTCATCCCCTTGTTTCTCCTTTCCAACAAGTAAAAAACACATTGACATTCAGCAATATGAATTTCTGAAATTGTATGTACCATAATAACAATTTAACTGAATACTGAGTTTAGATCAGGAATCAGAGTTTAATAATCCTCTTGGTTACTACTTCCTCCTATGATAAGTAACCAAAGACCTCCTTCCTTTCACTATGTTTGAAGTATGAAACTGTTCTGAAACATAACTGGGTCAACTTCAAAAGAAGAAACTTTATCATTGATGTCTATGTAACACGTGACTATAGCAATTAAAAACACATAGAAGCACTGCAAAAAAAATTGTTTTAGTTCTACATCACAGAACTGAATACTACACTCTATGTACCATGTAGCATATTAGCTCTTTGGTATCATGTCGAAGAAAGTTCAAGAGAATAAAAAGAAAATAAAATTGGTATTTATTAAGTGCATGCTGTGGACTAGGCATGGGATTTTCTGTCCGTGGCATTTTTTCGCACAAGAACTTTATCTATTGAAAATTACCCCCATTTTACAGGCAAGAAAGTTGAGACGCAGACAAGTAAAGTAATTCATCCAAGGTCACATAGGTGGAATTTCTACCCTTATTTGCCAATTATCTGGCTTCCTGGAAGAAGAAGAACAAGCTATAGAAGAAACAGTAAAACAAACAAAAAAACAATGAAGCAAGGAATCTCCAAACTCTGTAATGTAGTCAGTGGCATATAGCTATTTTTCTGGAACTAACAACAAAAGAATGGAGCCCTCTCCAAATATCTCTTACCAGCTCTTTGGAGTAAGTTGCAGAGAAACACAGAAACAAGGTCTCATCTGGCTATTAAATGCTAAGTGGATATAACTGTGAAATTTCTAGGTCTTGTGTGCAGGCCCTCATCTAGGGTGAAGCAGGCGAGAAGCTTGTCTCAGGTGCAAAACGTAAGAGGTGCCAAAAAAAACCTCAGTAATCAAGTTAAATAGTATTATAATGCAGTATTTCGCTACGTCAAAATTAATGCAAAAAATCCATGATGAGCAACATGTCAACATTTTAAATAAAGGTAGAATCAGTATTACTGATTTTTCCTTTTGCTTCAGGATCCCATATGATTTGCCAAGGCATGGTTACTAATCCTGCCAGACAACTAAAACTACCTCCTAGAGATGAAAAATGCTGAGTCAAAGAATTTATGCATTACAAGTTCAGATAATTATCATCTTTAATGACTGTACCTTTTTACATTTTAACACATTTGAAACTATAACGTATCTTCTAGAGGATCCTATATCATCATCACTGAGGTGAGGCAGCAATATTATATGGTTGTCACTGCTTATGCACGTAAATTTGGTTGTAGTTCTTGGTGGTATGACTAGACAAACACAACCTGCTTAGTTTTCTGACAACGAGCTACTTGTTATTTGCTGTTTGTTATCTGCAAGCCTTCCACTAGCACAAGATCAAACAAGGACTAGAACCAAAACTTGCAGAATGGCATGAAAGAAAGTCCTGATGACAGGACTGGAGCACTGTTTATGAGAAATGATTAATTGCCATGATGGTAGTAGGGTGAGTAATGATGAGTGGACGAATAGAAACAAAGATAACTCTGACTCAAAAAGTATTTAGAATTTTTAGATTGTTAATTCAAGGGAAACTTTTAAATATACCTTCTTTTTAATAGATGCATAATAATATATAATTTAAAAACCTATAATTAGGCAAATTTAAAGAATATAAAACAAAAACCCAATGTGATAAGAAAGTATTATATCATAGCTAATTGCTAGTATTGTAGTCTTTGTTCTTGGTACATAAAATAAAAGTTTGTCTTATAACTAATGACATCAATAAAAGAGTATTGCCAAAATGCACTACAAGTAAGATTTTCCTGTTAGTACTTTGCAGGTAGTTTCTACTAATCTATACCATGTCATTAACTTTGTTTATGATTGCTCTCATAGTTCAAAGTAGTGTTTTCTTAATATATTCAAATATACTCTTCCTATAAGTACTTCTTTTTATTATTTACACAGTCTCCTGTTTCCTACATTACAATATTATTCTATATTTTCTTTTTATACATTAAAAATTGTTATATTAGCCTTTAACATATATCTAGAATTTATTTTGGTATATTCTTAGTGTAGGCTTCTAAATCACTGTCTTTGTCAGTATAATTAATAAGGTCATGAAGTTTTAAAATTTCTTCAGAATCTATAATCATAGTACCTTTTTCAATTTTAAAGATTTTCTTCTAATTTTTCCTTGAATTTGCTAAAAGGTTATATATTGGTCTTTTCAAGTATCATATTTTGAAAATTTTGATAAACTCTTCCTATTTCTACACATAATATACATATATGTATTTAATATACATATATATTTCATTGTAGATCTAAAGCTACAACAAGTTAGGGACAAGGGTGAGAGAATAATATGTGTTAAACATTATGCACTGTTTGCTTGACAAAGTAAAAATAATTTATCAAAAACAAGAAGAGTGGCCCCTGGGTGGTTCAGTCAGTTGAGTGTCTGACTCTTGATTTCAACTGAGTTATGATCCCAGGGTTGTGAGATTGAGCCCCATGTCAGGTTCCAGGCTAAGCATGGAGCCTGTTCAAGACTTTCTTTTTCTTTTCTTTATTTTCTTTCTTTTCTTACTCTCTTTTCTTTCTCTCTTTATCTCTCCCCCTCCCTCCCTCCCTCCTTCCCTCCCTCCCCCCCTCTCTCTCTCTCTCTTCCTCTGCCCTCTCCCAGGCTTGCATGCTCTCTGTCCCTAATAGAAAAAATAAAAAATAAGTAAAAATAAGAAGAGAAGGAAAGGGAATAAGCTCATCTTTAAACTGTGTATCCAAGGTGCCTCTCTTGACTCGCCTGAAAAATCTAATAAATATGCAAAGCTGATCATTATTCATTAGGGAATTTCAAATTCAACTGTAAGGAGATACCACTGTACATACACCAGATTCTCCAACATTAAAAATACTAACAGTAACAATTATTGATGAAGATATACAACAACGAGAATTCTCATACCCTGCTAGAGAGAAAATGAGTGGGTAAAGCTATCCGTTTACAAATTTACACTGTAATACATATGCAAGAATGTTCACAGCAGCATTACTTGTAAAAAGAGAAAAAGGGGAATGAATATAAAAGTGGTATATTGAACATTACACAGCAGTGAAAATGAACAAATTAGAACTATATGTACCAACATCAATCTCACATGCATAATGTTAAACAAACAAAAAGAACGTCCATTAGTTTCCTGTGTCTATTCTAACAAATTACCACAAATTTAGTGACCTGAAACAACAGAAATGTATTCTCTCACAATTCAAGATGCCGGAGGTCCAATGTCAGTTTCCTTAGCCCAGTTTCAGAGCTGCACTACCTTTGGAGACTCCTGAAGATAATCTGTTCACTAACTTTCCCAGACTCAAACTGTATTCCTTGGCTCATGGACCCATATTCCATTTTCCAAACTGCAGCATCACACCTTCAGATCTCTTTGCTTCCACTGTCCCTTTGTCTTCTGCCTTCTCTTTGATGAAGACACGTGATGACATGTAGGGCCCCGCCACATAAACCCAGGATAATCTCATTTCAAAATCCTTAACTTAATCACATCTGCCAATACTTTTTTCAAATGAGGTAACACAGGGATTAAGATGTGGACATATCTTTGCGGACCATTATCAGCCTACCACTGAGTGGGTATGTAAATTTCAAAAGAAAAGTATATTACAAATAGTGCAGGTCTTTGAAGACAAAGAAAGAGGTGGTGATCTATTTTGCAGAAAATATTTCTTCAACTAAGTGGCAGTTGCTGAAGTGTTTGTTTTGTGATAATTCCTTGAGCTATATAAATTTCATGCACCTTTATGTTTTGGCCTTACATATACTTATATACATATATGTGTGAATAACACATAGATACAAACGTAATTAAAATCTGACAAGGAAATTATAAGGACTCAATCACCAACTGTTTTCCTATTTTCTTCTTAAAAGTGTGATCTTTTAGGAAATAAAGGAGTAAATAAATGTACTACTTTTACTTACAATATCATAATCTCTTTTATTATAAAATTATTTTGTATCATCTACTCTGCACTCTCTCTATATCCACCTTCCATCTATATACATATATACCAATCTATTCAGACTTTCTGGATGTATGAAATTTGAAACACATGTAACTTTTTTATGGCTTTTACAATAAAAGTACATGCTTACTATTTTTAAATAATACCAAAAAGTACAAAGAATAAACAAAAAAAATCACCCAAAATGTATTTTGCCAACTCAACACTAGTTCTTTCTGGCAATTTTGGGTAACTTGTTTCTCCTATGTACATTTTTGATATTGTTCAAAATTTTTTAAATAATAATCATGTAGTTAGTATTCAGAAGTAACTACAAAAATCACTTAGATGAAACATATGCATACATTATGATGAAAATAACAAAAAGAGGAATAGCTGTAGCAACTTATTTAGTACCTACCATATATTATGCATCACTGTGTATCCACATTTACTTTCTAATTATGACAATAATCTTACAAGAAAAGCATATAAAACAGAGTATCTCATCTATTTTTAGATTGGTAAATAGTGCTTTGTGAGTTCAAGTAGCATAACCAACAAATATTGTTGGAACATATTCCCAAATATAAAAGAAGAAAAAATCTTGCATGCTCCACTACCACCTAAAATGATTCAAATTCAGTTGTGAATGAATCAGATCAGTGTATTGGTATTTCATAGGTGCAGACTATTCAGTGAACTCATCATAAATTAGCTATTAGAATGTTTGTGTTCTTCCCAAATCTTGCTCTCCTTCTTCATCCTCCATTACCTAACTCCTCCCTCAAAATACATAATACGCACAAATAGTTCCTTGAGTGTTGAGGCCATAACTTACACATACTTTAATACCATACTCGGCACGGTATCTTGTACTATAGAGTCATTCCCAAAATGCTTATTGTGAATGAACTAGTAATCAGATTTTAGTATAAAGCTATAACCATCAACTCTGCTGTCATCCACTCAGCAAGACTTAGGACCTCCACTGAAGCTGTGCCATTTTACTTGTGCAAAAGCACTGTGACCAAAATGAGAGCTTACGTTATTGAGCAGCAGTAATCCCTTCCCACTTCCCATACAACCCAATGCAACCCAATACTACCCAATCTATAGTTGTCACAGAGAAAGGTCACAAGATAGCAGTTGTAAGAGCTCTCACCGCTATAGTCTTCCATAAGTGATGCCAAC
Source organism: Panthera tigris (assembly GCF_018350195.1). Lineage (NCBI taxonomy): Eukaryota > Metazoa > Chordata > Mammalia > Carnivora > Felidae > Panthera > Panthera tigris. The sequence continues at coordinate 56,562,552 of NC_056665.1, read as the reverse complement.
TGAAATTGAGAAATAGAGGCCAAATAATTATCAAAGAAAATCATGTAAGAGTCTGACCACATTATCTCCTTCAAGGCTTTAGATCTGAGAATATCATAGAGAAAAGCAATTCATAGGTAATCACATGCCTAATGCACAAATCAACACGCTAGTCTAATGCTTGACTTCACTAGATCGGTGTTTTATAAATGCAGGCAAAACAATCTAAAGCCAAAGTGGCATCTTACCAGGGAAAGTGCATTATAAGCATGTATTTCCACAAAATTCCAAATAGTACCGATTAGTTAAGTCAGTATGCATTTGAAGCAGCAACAGCCACAATGCTCAACCTGTGAGGGGAACGTCATAAATCCCATGAACTCAAAATTTAATATCCCTAGTTGTCCCAATGTAAGTAACCGTCAGTGAAAGAGCATGCAACCCTTTCTCTACAGAATCTCTATCTTTTACTGAATTTTTAAAACAGTACATAGAAAGAGTCCAAAACACACACACACACACACACACACACACACACACAAAGACAAGAATTTCTAAAACGTAATTTGAAAGTCATTAAAATGATAGCACCAAACAATAGTTTTTCACAATTATAATATTCTCTCAAGTTTATATCTTCTCACTACCGTATTTTTTTTTAATTTCTAGACATATTTGTGGAATTCTTATTTGGAAATACTAATATCTAGAAAAACTTTGCTCAATGGACTTCCATACAATCAGAAATGTAATTCTAAGATGTAAATATTCTTCAGGACTCATAATTATATTTTTATTCTCTGTTGAACTACTAAAAATTGTACATTTTTATTTGAATCAAATTGAAGAAAATTAATTTTTTTAACATTTATTTATTTTTTTGAGACAGAGAGAGACAGAGCATGAACGGGGGAGGGTCAGAGAGAGAGGGAGACACAGAATCTGAAACAGGCTCCAGGCTCTGAGCTGTCAGCCCAGAGCCCGACGCGGGGCTCGAACTCACGGACCGCGAGATCATGATCTGAGCCGAAGTCAGACGTTCAACCGACTGAGCCACCCAGGCGCCCCAGAAAATTAATTTTTAAGAAATGACACTTTTCAGCATTTTACTCCTACTAAATAACTAGTTCATCTTTGCAAAGCAAACTGCCCAACATTCTCAAAGAACAACTGTTTCATTATGACAAATAGGCAAATGATAACAGATATGCTCTCTTTGCCTCCGGTATACAGCAAAGAGAGAGACCAACTTGATGGACAGGGGAGAAAGATGATTTGTTCTAGAAGACAGACATGTAAGGTCAGGCATGAATTTTAGATAGGGGAACAGCTTCTCTTGTGAAAAGAGAAACAACTTGGTGATATGTAATGCACTTTCAATGTCAGAAAAAATAAAGCATTATGTCTCAACTTCAAAGTATCAAGTACTATACTATAGTTAAAACAATGGATGTGGATTTTCGGGGGAACCAAGGCCCAAGAACAAGACTTGGCTGCACTTCTTCTAGGTGTTTGCTCTGTGTGTTAATCAAATTAAGGCTCTATTCTATTTGGAGAATCATTGAAAGAACTTTAATAATCTGCTTCATTTTTGCCTTTCATCAGTTTCTTTCTTTCCTAGGAACTGGATTGATTGATTTTGATTTTGATTTTGATTTGTAAGAATTTCAAAAAAGATCTTTGGTACTAAATGAAGGTACCCAATTTTTCAGGTACTGGAAATATTTTGTGAAGATGCATCCTTTCCACTGAGTTACTAAAGAAGTTAATTGGCCTCTCAAGTAATAGGTTTGGTTTAGAGGACTGATGCCAGGTTACAAAGTGTTGGCTAACTCAGATCTATATCTTTCAAGCTTAATGAACAGTCTCTGTTCAGCTTCCAAACACTCCTTATGGTTAATACTTGATAGAGCACAATATTTTCACCCAGAAAGGGAAGTTCAATACATGTACTCATAACTCCTAATTGAATAGCCAATTTAGAGTTAAAATTTAGTTTATATGTCTCTAGTAATTTATATGTTTGGGGGAATTCTAGGTTCACTAGATTTTGTACTCTGGGCACTTGCATAAAATGTGCTGCCAGAACATGCATGATTGATTTGGTTTCGTTGCTGATACTTGCAAAATCTTGATTTCCCCTGACTTTCCATATGGCAAGCTAGTAGAGAAATATAATAGTGACAATATCATAGCACTTTTCTCTGAGGAGCTCAAAGTATTTTCCAACATTAATCCTCACAGCATTCCTATGAAGTTAGCCAGCAGAGAGACTACTTCTATTTTAGAGGAGGTATGAAAGTCTTCCATGGATACATTATTTATCCAGAGTTTTGTAGGTTATCAATGGAAAAGCAGGATGAGAATTAGATTTCTCATATCTTGGATAACCTTATAATTTATTGTTCAAACTATGGCACTATGAAAGTGAAAAGGGCATTATTAATAATTACGCCAAGACAATAGTCATAAGCTGAGACATACAGACACACTACCGATACCCCAGTGAATGGAATGATGACAAAGCCACAATGCCTACTAGAAAGTAATTGGGTTAAGACAGGAATATTGAACTTATTGATAAAAATAAAATGTGTGAGAACATAAAAATTCACAGGACTTGCTTCATTACTTCATTACAATAAAATTCTATGATGAGTAGTTGCTGCATTTACTTTCAATCTTGTACCATGCATTTTTTAGAAAATAGTTGAAATTATACTTTATATGTAATTTAGTATTCAGAGTTTTTAATTTGACAATCAAAATAATTTTCTAATTTACTAAAAATGCCTTATAAACTTCAAAAATTATCAAGTTCAAATATATGAATACACCATAATCAACATAACCATAATCTCATTATTGTTTTTAACTTTTTAGATTTACGAATAGTACTCCAATGAGAGTTTTACCATACCTTTTTTAATACATCTCTGATAATTTCATTAGGATATATTTCTTTGATTTTCTCTAATTATATTGTGAGTCTTTACTTATATATCTAATTCTTTATGCTTTTATTGGTACTTGTTTGGGTGTTAGGTTGAAAGAAAAAAATCAGATGTTCTGTCACTGTTACTAAAAAAATTCTGTGGCACAAAAACAGACACCTAGATGAATGCAACAGAATAGAGGACCCGAAATGGACCCACAGATGTAGGGCCAACTAATCTTTGACTAAGCAGGAAAGAATATCCAATGGAATAAAGACAGTCTCTTCAGCAAGTGGTGCTGGGAAAACTGAACAGCGACATGCAGAAGAATGAACCTGGACCACGTTCTTACACCATACACAAAAATAAACCCAAATGGATGAAAGACCTAAATGCAAGACAGGAAGCCATCAAAATCCTCGAGGAGAAAGCAGCCAAAAACCTCTTTAACCTCGACCACAGCAACTTCTTTTTCCACATGTCTCTGGAGGCAAAAATGGAACTACTGGGACCTCACCAAAATAAAAAGTTTCTGCACAATGAAGGGAACAATCAGCAAAACTAAAAGGCAACTGATGGAATGGGAAAAGACATTTGCAAATGACATATCAGATAAAGGGTTAGTATCCAAAATCTATAGAGAACTTATCAAACTCAACACCCAAAAAACAAATAATCCAGTGAAGAAATGGGCAAAAGACATGAATAGACACTTCTTCAAAGAAGTTGGACATCCAGATGGCCAACCAACACATGAAAAATGCTCAACATCACTCATCATCTGGGAAATACAAATCAAAACCACAATGAAATACCACCTCACACCTGTCAGAGTGGCTAACATTAACAACTCAGGCAACAACACATATTGGCGAGGATACAGAGAAAGAGGATCTCTTTTGCACTGCTGGTAAGAATCCAAACTGGTGCAGCCACTCTGGAAAACAGTATGGAGGTTCTTCAAAAAATTAAAAATAGAATTACCCTATGACCCAGCAATTGCACTACTAGGTATTTATCCAAGGGATACAGGTATGCCGTTTCGAAGGGGCACATGCACCCCAATATTATAGCAGCACTATCAACAATAGCCAAAGCATGGAAAGAGCCTAAATGTCCATCGATGGATGAATGGATAAAGAAGATGTGGTGTATATATAAAATGGAGTATTACTTGGCAATCAAAAAGAATGAACTCTTGCCATTTGCATCTATGTGGAATGGAACTGGAGGGTACTATGCTAAGTGAAATTAGTCAGAGAAAGACAAATATCATTGACTTCACTCATATGAGGACTTTAAGAGAAAAAACAGATGAACATAAGTGAAGGGAAGCAAAAATAATATAAAAACAGGGAGGAGGACAAAACATAAGAGACTCTTAAATATACAGAACAGAGGGTTGCTGGAGGGGTTGTGGGAACGGAGACGGGCTAAATGAATAAGGGTCATTAAGGAATCTATTCCTGAAATCATTGTTGCACCATATGCTAACTAGCTTGGATGTAAATTAAAAAATAAATACATTATTAATAAGGAATGTGCTGTTCACATTACCCCCCCAAAAAAATCTGTGATTAGATTTATCAATATTTCATTTTTATTTTTTCAGTTTTATATCAATACATTTTTAATTAATAAAGTCATTTTTATTTTACTTTTCAAAGGGATTCTTTTACATTCTAATTTGAGGTTTTTGGTATGAATTATTTTCTTTGATATTGATTATCTTCTTTATTCATTTCAAGCATTTAATACTATGTACAAAATTCTGAGCAGATCTATGATCTTATCCCCCAAATCCTGATGCAAAGTGTTAGAAATTTCCTAAATTACCTCTATTCTTTTTTGAACTTACCTTTTGAAGATCTCACCTGGTCAATGGTCTTACATAGTGCTCTCACTTTTTTGATTTTCTAGATTACCTATAATTTTTAAGTTCTTAACTCTGAATTTATTGATATTTGGCATGATTATATTAGTCCTTAATCTTGAGATGTTTTTAGTTTTTCTTACCTAAATTGTGGATACTTATTTCCAGTTTGGGAATATTTTGTTATAAATAAAGAATACCATATGGGGTGTCTGGGTGGCTCAGTCAGCTGAGCATCCGACTTCTGCTCAGGTCATGGGTTTGAGCCCCATGTTGGGCTGGCTCTGCCCCAAAAGCCCAGAGCCTGGAGCCTGCTTCAGATTCTGTGTGTCTCTCTCTCTCTGCCCCTCCCCTGCTGGCAATCTCTTTCTCTCAAAAATAAATAAACTTAAAAAAAAAAGATGACTACTATACAGTTTGAATTTTTCTATGTAATTGTTATTTCAGGGATATTTACTGACATATGTATAAGAAAGATAATATGGGTAAATATGTGCACGTTCAGTTTGTAAAGATTTTAGTCTTGAATTCTACTCTGAAATTAATATAGCTCATCTGATTTGATTCTTCTTTCCATTAAATGGGTATGTCTTCGTACATCTTTACTCCTTACCCCCTGACAAATACTTGTCTTATTTCACTGGATTTTAAGATTATTTTCGTAAGCATCATAGGGCAAGAGATTGCTTTTTACTAATTCATTCTAGTATTCTTTGCCTTCTGGTATAGTAATAAAACCATTTATAATTGTCATCTTCCCTAATATTTGCTTGGATTTTATCATGTTTTCTATGCTTTGGGATGTTTTATATTGTACCTGAATTTTACCTTGTGTTCTGTTCTTGCAATCGAGTGAGAAAGTCTTTACATATTTTTAATGGCCTCAATTCTATAAAAAACTCCCTGGGGCAAATATCAGAGAATGATCATTCAATCAGGTCACACTATAGGATTGGTGGGAGGAATTGAGCCAGCCAAGTCTGTGACAGTATCTTAATTCCACTGTTTACTAGCTAGAACAGTGGCTTCTTCAATGGGATGGATGGATGTACTCCAGGGATAGAAAAGATTATCTAATTGGGTGCTGAAAAAATATTGTAAAAATTTTATTTACATTTACTTTTAAATCTAAAAATTGGGAAGGAGAATAAGCTTTCCTAACATTACCATATATAATCACACCATTGTCCCCAATTAGTTGATACATTGAAAATTTGTGTTTTATCCACAGCAACTAACCACTCCTGAGGACGATGGGAGTTCTACCTTGCAAAGGGGAGGGCAATAGTTTCTTTTTTTTATTTTTTATCTTTCAGCACATCATGATCTATTGCAACTGATGTGTACTCATTTAAATAGTTGTAACTAACCACCCTTGATAACATAATCAAGTAAATTAAGATTTTTGAAAAGATATTTAACATAATTTTAGTTACGCAAAAAAGAAGAAAAAAAGGGCAAGACTGATGTTTTCCCTCCTTTTCAAATAAGCCAAGTCTTTGTCAGCCTTATTTCTAGGGTCAACACTGACAATCTAAACCTATCTGACAAAAGTTAGCCAAAATTATTTTAATTATCAAGAAAATCTTTAAATGGATTTATTCCCATAAATTTCCTTAATGATAGATGAAATGATAGAAATGATAGAAAAGGAAATTAAATACACTTAAAATTATTATTGCTTCATTATCACTTAATTTTCATATTACATTTATATTTCCATGGAGCACATGTACACTTGTAAGTTATATATGCTCAGTTTGCATAAAATGCTTTTACTCAGAGGGATTCAATGAACAAGGTTGGAAACCTTTGACATTTGGTCTTCTCCAGAGCCAGGAATATGTTTACACGGCTTATCCTTATATTCCCAATGCCCAGATCTACATACCATGTTATTCAATTCAAGAACATATACTTTTTGCTGTGAACTAATCCCTAAAGATTTTTTCTATTCTCGGGGCACCTGGGTGGCTTAGTCGGTTAAGCATCTGACTTCGGCTCAGGTCATGATCTCATGGTTTGTGGGTAGATCCCTGCATCAGGCTCTGTGCTGACAGTTCAGAGCCTGAAGCCTGTTTCAGATTCTGAATCTCCCTATCTCTCTGACCCTCCCCTGCTTGTGCTCTCTCTCTCATAAATAAATAAACATTTAAAAAATATATTTTTTTCTATTCTATTGTGAATTGAGAATTAGTAATGATTCAGTGACTAGAGATAATTTGTAATAATTTCCTGGTTCTGTGTCTACATTTTAATGAGTAATGCATGGTAATCAGTACATGTTACTACTTTATTCTGCACTCTTTCTGGAATTTCTGGTGCCTCTGGAATTTTCCAGGATTTCAGGACATCTTCTTTCTAGGATTCTAGGATATCTGGGCATTGGATTTGGCAGCAACATTTCCTCATGGAGTCAAAAATAAAGTCATGAGGGGTGCCTGGGTGGCTCAGTTGGTTATGACTCTTGGTTTAAGCTCAGGTCATGATCTCACTGGTCATGAGTTCAAGCCCCACTTCAGGCTCTGCTCTGTCAGTGTGGAGCCTACTTGGCATATTCTCTCTCTCTCTCTCTCTCTCTCTCTCTCTCTCTCTCTCTCTCTCTCTCATTCTCTGGCCCTCCTCCACTTGTTCTCTCTCTCAAAATAAACTTAATTTTTTTTAAATAAAGTAATGAACAAAAAATTCCTAAAATGTTTGCAAATGAGATATCCACTGGAGGAAAAAAAAGTACACTTGACCCATGAATGGTGGTGGGTCCAGGGGTGCCAGCCCCTGGAAAATTGAATACAAATTTTGCCTCCCCAAAAACTTAACTACTAATACCATACTCTTGATTGGAAGTCTTACCAATAGCATAAACAGTTAACACATATTTTGTATGCTATTTGTATCATATACTGTATTCTTATAACGTTATTAAGAAAATCCTATGGAAGAGAAAATACAGCATTGTACTATATTTACCTAAAAAAAAAAAACCACCCATATAAGCGGATCTGCACAGTTCAAATGTATGTTGTTCAAGGCCAACAGTAAAATAGAAAAAAAAATCACCTTACTTGATATGTATTATGTTTAAGCACTAATGATGAAATATGAGTAACCTATAGTACAGTCATTTGAAAAACAACATAAGAGCTTCAAAATTTGTGAGGCTACAAAAGCTGGTGCCACTTTATAACCCATGGAAAAAAATTGTTTTCTGTAATATTAGATTCGCCAACATGCTTCCCAGGATGATATTCACTGATTCGTAAATTCATGCTATTAAATTACGGCAACTGTTGCTTTTGTTTTGCCTTTAAGAATAGTACTTCTCCCAGATCAAATATGTCAAATGATTCTGAGACACTGACAGTTAGGTTTTACTTAAGATACATGCCATCTACACATAGAAACTGTATTTATAGCATGAATACATATATACACACATAGGAACGCACACACACAGATCTCTTATATGTAGGAATCAAAAGCACTATCCATATGCTAGGCACCATGGATGCAAAGGAGAGTGAACTATCAGTGTAACTAGGGAGACCAGCATATAATCCAATCATTCAAAAACTGTATATAAAAAGAAGTAAAAATAACATATGACAAAATGACAAGAAAAAAAAAGTCCCAAGTTCAACATAGAGATGGTATGGTGAATAAGGGCACATCCAAAGATTCAGGGAGGAGTTAACTCTGGAAGGAATATGAGAAAAATACAAGGGGAAAATGGCCATCAGGCAAGAGAGTGATTGCAGTAGGAAGTTGTAATGCATGCTGAAGTGTGTAGATTTCATCCTATAGTCAGTTGTGAACTACTGAAAGGTTTTAGGAGACTGAAGTAAAGGCAAATAATATGATCAAATTTGCATTTCCATAGATAACTCTCATACTAAAGTGAAGGTATGGCTGAAAGCGTCTTACTTATTTATTTTTTCCACGTGTGCCTCATAAACAGGTTGTCTGAGTTCTAAATGAAAACCTGTGACA